>NC_057812.1:673431588-673472672 GCF_018294505.1 Triticum aestivum
GGAAGCGGCGGCCTTTGGTCCCGGTTGGTAGAACCAACCGGGACTAAAGGGGGGCATTGGTCACGGTTCGTGTCACCAACCGTGACCAATGCCCCCCTTTGGTCCCGGTTGGTGCCACCAACCGGGACCAAAGGCCTTGTGCGGCTGCTGCGTCAATAGTTTAGTCCCACCTCGCTAGTTGAGAGGGGTGCGCAGTGGTTTATAAGCCCCACTGCCGCACCCCTCTCGAGCTTCTCTCCATTGCAGGCTTACGGGCCTAATTGTGACTGCTATGCCTGTAGGCCTACTGGGCCTCATGCGGGCCTGAATCCTGACCCTTGGATGGGTTTCTAGTCGTATTCAGGCCGTGGGGGCTCAGTAGGTGGCATTTTTTTTATTTTTTGTTGCTTTATTTTATTTTCTTTTGTTTTTTGCTTTATTTTTTATTCTTTTTGGTTTTAGTTTTAGAAAAATTATAAACTTTCTGTTAGTGCCATTAGTTTTCAAATTTGAAAACATTTTTTTGTTTTTTTGTTTTCTTTGTTGCTTTATTTATTTTATTTTGTTTCTAATTACAACAAAATACTTATTGTTGCTATTTTTTCCAGTTTTTTTGTTTTGTTTTTTGCATTATTTATTTTCTTTTGTTTTTTGCTTTAATTTTTGTTAGTGCCATTAGTTTACAAATTTGAATAGTTAAAATTTGAATTCTTTGAAATTTGTGTGAATCACAAGTTTGTGATTAACTTACTAAAAAAATGAGAATAGATGTGCTTATAGAGAAAATTCAACCTAAATTCATACTAAATTTCTATGAATTTCAGAGAAATTCACTATGAATTTAGGTTAAACTTTTCTCTATTAGGGCATCTATTTTCACTTTGAGAGGAGCTCAACAAGGCAGAGAGGGAACGGCTTATAAACCGGTGTGAGCCCCCTTCGGTTGGCAAGGTGGGACTAAACTCTGCCCGCAAACCGGGACTAATGGTCATGGGCCAGCGGTGTGGAGCAAAATTATAAACTTTCTGTTAGTGCCATTAGTTTTCAAATTTGAATAGTTAAAATTTGAATTCTTTGATATTTGTTTGAATCACAAGTTTGTGATTAACTTTACTTTTCCCAGTTTTTTTGTTTTTTGCATTATTTATTTTCTTTTGTTTTTTGCATTTTTTAATTCTTTTTGCTTTTAGGTCAGAAAAACTATAAACTTTCTGTTAGTGCCATCAGTTTTAGAAAAAATTGTAAACTTTCTGTTAGTGCCATTAGTTTTCAAATTTGAATAATGGTATTACAAGGGCCGAACCATAAGACATGAAAGCATTGCAAATGAACTCTAAAAAAGTTGAAAGTTGGAATGGTATCATAATTTCACCCACATAGCATGTGCATGTACAAAACGGACAATGGTAGCATGTTCATGTGTTACAAAGTTGGCATGGTATCATCATAATAGTTGCGAGAGAAAGTCTTCACTTTTTCTTCGCTTGTGTCATTTGCTTATTGCGCCGTAACCATGGATAATCTTCATTGTTTATCAGGATGCTTGGGTCAGCCTTGACATTGAAGGGAGAAATTTCATGAAACTTTTCATAATCTTCAGACATGTCTGTCTTGCCGTCCACTCCCAGGATGTCCCTTTTTCCTAAAAGAACTATGTGGCGCTTTGGCTCATCGTATGATGTATTCGCTTCCTTATCTTTTCTTTTTCTCGGTTTGGTAGACATGTCCTTCACATAGATAACCTGTGCCACATCATTGGCTAGGACGAACGGTTCGTCAGTGTACCCAAGATTTTTCAGATCCACTGTTGTCATTCGGTACTGTGGGTCTACCTGTACCCCGCCGCCTGACAGATTGACCCATTTGCACTTAAACAAAGGAACCTTAAAATCAGGTCCGTAGTCAAGTTCCCATATGTCCACTATGTAACCATAATATGTGTCCTTTCCGCTCTCGGTTGCTGCATCAAAGCGGACATCGCTGTTTTGGTTGGTGCTCTTTTGATCTTGGGCGATCGTGTAAAATGTATTCCCATTTATCTCGTATCCTTTGTAAGTCAATACAGTCAAAGATGGTCCCCTGGACAACAAGCACAACTCATCACAAACAGTGTTGTCACCTCTGAGACGTGTTTCCAACCAACTGCTGAAAGTCCTGATGTGTTCACATGTAATCCAGTCGTCGCACTGCTCCGGGTGTTTGGAGCGCAGACTGTTCTTGTGTTCATCGACATACGGGGTCACCAAGGTAGAGTTCTGTAGAACTATGTAGTGTGCTTGAGACCAAGAATATCCGTCCCTGCATATTATTGAGTCTCTTCCAAGAGTGCCTTTTCTAGTCAGTCTCCCCTTATACCGCGATTTAGGGAGACCTATCTTCTTAAGGCCAGAAATGAAGTCAACACAAAACCCAATAACATCCTCTGTTTGATGGCCCATGGAGATGCTTCCTTCTGGCCTAGCACGGTTACGGACATATTTCTTTAGGACTCCCATGAACCTCTCAAAGGGGAACATATTGTGTAGAAATACGAGCCTCGGGATGACAATCTCGTCGACTAGATGAATTAGGACGTGCGTCATGATATTGAAGAAGGATGGTGGGAACACTATCTCGAAACTGACAAGACATTGTGCCACATCACTCCTTAGCCTTGGTACAATTTCTGGATCGATCGCCTTCTGAGAGATTACAATGAGGAATGCACATAGCTTCATAATGGCTAATCGGACGTTTTCTGGTAGAAACCCCCTCAATGCAACCGGAAGCAGTTGCGTCATAATCACATGGCTGTCATGAGACTTTAGGTTTTGAAACTTTTTCTCTGGCATATTTATTATTGACTTTATATTCGACGAGAAGCCAGTCATGACCTTCATACTGAGTAGGCATTCAAAGAAGATTTCTTTCTCTTCTTTCGTAAGAGCGTAGCTGGCAGGACCTTTATACGGCTTCGGAGGCATGCCGTCTTTTTCGTGCAAACGTTGCAGGTCCTCCCGTGCCTCAGGTGTATCTTTTGTCTTCCCAGACATGCCCAAGAAGCCTAGCAGGTTCACGCAAAGGTTCTTCGTCACGTGCATCACGTCGATTGAAGAGCGGACCTCTAGGTCTTTCCAGTAGGGTAGGTCTCAAAATATAGATTTCTTCTTCCACATGGGTGCATGTCCCTCAGCGTCATTCGGAACAGTTAGTCCACCGGGACCCTTTCCGAAGATTACGTAGTGTAAATCATTGACCATAGCAAGTACGTGATCACCGGTACGCATGTCGGGCTTCTTCCGGTGATCTGCCTCGCCTTTGAAATGTTTGCCTTTCTTTCGACATTGATGGTTGGTCGGAAGAAATCGACGATGGCCCAGGTACACATTCTTCCTGCATTTGTCCAGGTATATACTTTCAGTGTCATCTAAACAGTGCGTGCATGCGTGGTATCCTTTGTTTGTCTGTCCTGAAAGGTTACTGAGAGCGGGCCAATCGTTGATGGTCACGAACAGCAACACCTTAAGGTTAAATTCCTCCTGTTTGTGCTCATCCCACGTACGTACACCGTTTCCATTCCACAACTGTAAAAGTTCTTCAACTAATGGCCTTAGGTACACATCAATTTTGTTGCCGGGTTTCTTAGGGCCTTGGATGAGAACTGGCATCATAATGAACTTCCGCTTCATGCACATCCAAGGAGGAAGGTTATACATACATAGAGTCACGGGCCAGGTGCTGTGATTGCTACTCTGCTCCTCGAAAGGATTAATGCCATCCGCGCTTAAAGCAAAACATACATTCCTTGGTTCCTTTGCAAACTCATCCCAGTACTTTCTCTCGATTTTTCTCCACTGCGACCCGTCAGCGGGTGCTCTCAACTTCCTATCTTTCTTTCGTTAGTCAGCACAAAGACTACAAAGAAAGTAGTTTGACATTTGTAGTCTTATCGATCCATGAATGTATGTTATGAACATATAATTGTTCAGAGCTATTTTGTCAAATAAATAAACTTATATTTGGACTTTCATCATGTGTTTCTGATTTTTATTTGTTCAAGCCAAAATATTGGATGAACTCTGAGATTGTTACATGAATGATTTTATCATATTTCTCTTTTGATCTGATATCATGAATCAACATCACCCTCTTGCTCAATAATGTTTAGATAATGGGAGTGTTTAATTGCATGCAGCAGTCATATGCATAGTTCTGTAGCAAAATCACGGATATATTTATAGCACAACCCTTGCACACACACCCCTCAGAATATATGAGAAATGGAGATCCTCATCTTTCATGCTTTGGTTGATGGAAAACAACAGGGATGAGGAAAATTATAGCACAACCCTTGCACACACACCCCTCCAGAATATATGAGAAATGGTATGTTCTTACCCTCATACAAGTATTCGATTTTTTCTCCTCCCAATATTATCTAAGCTATCATTTAGGGAATACACTTTAATGTTTTCTTTACTTGCTTTGTGGCAGCTATTTCTTGTTTTGATTCCTTAGTCAGGAAATGTGGTACAAATAATAAAGATGTTAACCTGTGAAAACAGAGTACTGACTTTCACACTAATGGAATGCTACCACAAATTGAGACTGGAACTGGGACAATCCAGACCAGTGGTTTATATTGTTGAATTACTAAATCCTTTTCATAAGCAGCTGATATGAGTTATCAGTGGTTGTCAACAACTACGAAGTTCCTATTAAGGCTACTACAAACGTGTGGAGGTGACTAGACCTCACTTCAGATAATATAGTCTCACATAGCTAATATAATATGGTACCTTTCTAAAGGAAAGATAGATTATTTTAAATCTGTTATTCTGTTGTACTCATTGGTTTGAGTATGGCTTTCTGGTACAATTTACAAAGCCAGTGTTCGTATCAATCTTGTGTCAAACCATTTACATCTTCTCAGCTTTATCACTTACAAGGAGTGATCACAGATTTTTACGATCTGTTATTAGTTATTATTTTGTACTTCCACCTAACTGCTTGTGAAGATTGATCGTTTCCTTAGTTACTTACCTTCATGTGTTTCATCTAGGATAGCTTTCGACCTTAGCTCAACTTTTCTCCAACTTAAAGCTTTATCTCCAAAGAATAAATGATATTTAGGCCTATTCCATATGCAACTTCATTTCATTCTCACCTAAATCGAATGCAATGCAGGAACACCTGTTGGGGTCCAGTACTTTGGACAGCTTGAGGAGCATGGTTACTTGGGCAATGAGGTTAAACTGTACGAGTATCATGTCGATGCCCTGTTTGCCATGTTTTGGCGCAACAAGCCACACATCAGGTACTATGTGTGCACCAACAACAAGACATTTCCCAGGCAAGGTCCGAGGATGGTAACTCCAAAAATACATCCTTTCTTGCATATTCTCCCTCCGCTTCAAGGTCACCGCAAATCGCTGCCTTGCTCTCACCGCACTGGCGGAGGACCCCACTGGGCAAGGTCTGGCAGCCGCCATACCCTATTTCGGTGCAAAAATACTTTCATACCTACGAACACTTCTCGCGGTTGGCTATGCTGAATCTCGTCGCTGGAAAAATGGATAAAGGGAGACGCCGTTCGTTGGATGGGCCGATTAGACATAGTTGAAACTTGGGCCACATATAGACACGGCATCCAAAAGCAGTTGGCCCATTTACACTTCACACGGTGGCTAGCTCAAGCTCTCAATTGTCTAAAGAAACAAAAAAAGCTCTCACTCTCAATCTTCTAAAAAAAGCTCTCTCTCTAAGCGAACCGATCGAGAACCAGCTCCCCAGCTCAGATATAGAGACGCACACGCAAGTGGCACGCAGCAACCCTAGCGCGCAGCAGCTGGCCAGGATGAGGCGGAGTGGCGGACAGCGGTGACTGTGACCTTTGGTGGGCGCCGAGCCAGTGGGGAGATAGGGCGCTCCTGCGCAAGGCGCAGTGGTGCAGTGAGCGGCGGCTACTTCGCATCCTTCACACCACGACCAACAGGGCGCAGTGTGATCACTCTTCTTCACCAGTTCGCCACACCTTAATTTCTTTCGTCCTCCGCCTCTGTCTCACCGTGTATTGCCTCTAGACGCACCATCAACAACAACAGAAGCCTCTCCTTTTGGACGTTGCAATGCCCTGCTTTTGAACGGCTAGCATATGTCTCCTTGGCGGATGTTTGCATAGTCGCGAAACTTTGACCAGTTGATGGTGATGGTGGCTCTCTTGTCCATTCCTAACATGATGTGACAATCGCCATGCACCTTGCTGTTGCATGCTTGATCTTCAACGCATCATCATAGGAGTGAATGTAGTCCTCGAGGTTTTCTTTGGTGTAGAGGACCTGAAAATTATACATGAGAAAGGAAGGAATCGAGAGGGATGCACCGTGTAATGTATATATGCTGTTGCCATGCCTCTAAGATTACCACCTATCAGCTTCAACTGCACCTGTTTATATCTAAACTAAGACTCTTATCTATCTTTGTTTTTGATGCTCTGCTCGGTTTCAAATATCAGTTGTTTAACAACAATCATATAAGTTAGTAGATTCAGGAAGGAGGAAGGGGCGCGCCCCCAACCTGGCACCGCCCAGCTCCCGCTCAAGAGGCGCCACCCGGTGGCGCCCCAACCCCTAGTATGATTAAAATTGTGCCGCTGGTTTGATCTGGTAGGCCACTCGCTTAATTGTTGCTTGCTTCCGTTCGTTAATTTATCCAAATCGCCGAGTGCTTATCAATTGATCATGATTATGATAGTTGGGGCCCACTCGACTGTTTCTTTGACCATTAACTTACATGTGGAGCCCACATGTCAGTGTCTCTTCCTCATAGTTAAAAAGACGTGTAAGCAATTGAGTCCTTATAATTTCTAACGCAATCGGGTCCATGCAGCACGACCGATGTTGCTGCTCTTTCTCCCTGCTGCTGCTGCTCCTCTGTGCCGCTAGCTGCTCCTTCTCCTCCTCCTTGCCACTAGCTGCTGCTGCTTCTTGCCACTACTACCTGCTGCTCCTTGCCGGTGATTTTCCGTGCCCAACACCATTCAGCCTCCCCGTTTGTCCCGTGTCCTGCGCCGGTGGGAGCTGCACCGCCACGCGTGTGCCATCTCTCCTCCCCATCTTCTCGTTTCCCTTTCTCCAAGAGCTCTCTTGTCTCGCAGGGGCACCGAACCGCCATGGCGCCCCGAGCTCCAGATCGAGTCTCTCGCCCGCCTCTCCTACTGCAGCCTTTAGCAGCGCGCAGCCGCATTGCCCTGCTCGCCTGCTCGTCGCATCGCCAGAGTGGGTGGTTTTCTCCTTTTTTTTACAGGGTGACGGCTGTGCTAGAGAGAGAGAGAGAGAGAGAGAGAGAGAGAGAGAGAGAGAGAGAGAGAGAGAGAGAGAGATCAGGGGAAAAGAGGAAAGGAAGAAAGAGAAGTAGGAAACAACTGACATGTGGGCTCCACATGTTAGTTAACAGTCAAACAAATGATCAAAGAAATGGTTATATTATGAGTGGGCCCCAAATGTCATAATCATGATTAATTGATAAGGACTTGGCGATTTAGGTTTTTGAAACAACCGACGCTGATTCTGGTAGGTATCAGTCACAAACAAATTTTCGGTAATTTTTTGAAACCCTAACGTGAAAAGTGGTAGTTTTATCGAAAATTCTTTTCTGAGTCCGGGCTCATCTGCACCCTTGTTGAATAAAAAAATCAAAATAAATACTAAAAAATTCAAAGAATTCCAATTCCCATGGTAGA
This sequence comes from Triticum aestivum, assembly GCF_018294505.1. Classification (NCBI taxonomy): domain Eukaryota; kingdom Viridiplantae; phylum Streptophyta; class Magnoliopsida; order Poales; family Poaceae; genus Triticum; species Triticum aestivum. Next base: position 673,439,288 of record NC_057812.1, read on the forward strand.
CAATTTGATGCGCGAGGTCCGCCTTAATTTTCAAATCATTTGGACAAATGAGCAACTCTCGGCAAAAAAAGACAAATTCGGGTCAGTAAAATAGTTTACTGTTCATGTCCTGTTTTGATCCGATTTGTCTTTATTGTTGAGAGCTACTTACATGTCCAAATGAGCTAAAATTTGGAGTTAAACTCACGGAATAAATTTCCTACCATGGGAAAAAATTGGAATTTTTTTAAAAAATTGTAGTTGCTTTTTTTGAATTTTGTTCTGATCAGGTGCAGATGAGCCTAGGCACCGAATCGATGCACTCTAGTTTTATGCTATTCACTCCATTGTGCATGAACTTGTGTAGAAGCTTATTTCCTTAGCAACAATTTTATGCTTCCATTTACACGAGAATTTGTTTCAATGGTGAAGAAATTTGCTTCTATTTATGTCCCACGTAAAGAGGTATTTTGTCTTGGAAGCATCGATATCTTGTTTCTATTGACCAGAGTTGCATCCAACTAAACAATGATATGTTTCCATCAAATATAGAATAATCCCACTTATTCGAATGCACCAATTTTATGTTTCCAACAACTATATAATTGCTTCCATCAAATAGTAATTTTGTTTCCTGAGAATTAGTCTTCCTGGTTAGGGTTGAGCATGTCATCTTCTGTACTTTTTTTTGCGGGGAAATGTCATCTTCTGTACTGCTCATGCATTGCATACCCATGCGGAATTGGGTAGGTGGCCGTGCTATGTTATGTAATGTCATCTTTGTAACTCTTGTTCTCTACCCATCAATGAAATGAACACAATCTTTGCGTATTCATGATTTAGGCAAATATTCCCTCCATTCCGAAATGTAATGCACATAACTTTTTTGGCAAAATTCCATAGTGTAGTGCGTGTTTGCTTCTTTACCCCACTCTTGACCAAAATATCCCTTATCCTCCCCTTGCGCATCACATTCCTCGCGTATCCCCTGCTCCCGCAACGTCGTCTCCGTGTTCCAGTATCCATGGCCGGCGTCCCGCCCTGAGTCTCCGCATCCACGACTGGCATCTCCGCGTCAGCGACCGTCGCCTGGTCTCACTGTTTCCTTGCCTCGCCGCCTCCACCACCGCAGGAGCAAGGAGAATGGGGCGCCGTCTCGGCCGTAGTACGTAACGCGGAGGGCGAGCTCCAGCGCGCGCTTGACGCACACACGTGATGGACGGCGGCGCAAAGCAGGTTCCCCAGCCGCTGGAGCTCCAGCGCGAGCACGCGCACGCGAACGTCGGCGACATGTAGAGCATCAACAGTATTTTTTGGCTTCCGCGGCAGTGGACGCGGGTAGCGGAAAGTCACCAATGTGGCCGCCGGCGTGGCCATCAAGCAGACCTTCCTAGTGCCATGGGGCTCGCGGAGGAGGTGGTAATTGGATGGCTGCGCTGGGCCTGCTAATCCCTTCTGATGAAGGAGTGTGAGGGGAAGAGGAGGAGGAAGAATAGGGGGAGGAGCCGTCCGACGAGCGACGGCGCTGGAGGAGGAGTCGCCTGAGTAACGGCGGGCGGGCGTCTCCGCGTGCAGCAAGATCAAGTCGCGAGGCCGGGCTCACCGCCGGGAAGGCCACCGTGCCGTCATTTTCTTCTCTACTCACGAGACCAAGTAGTACTCCAACTCTCAAGTAGTACTCCAAACCGTGCAAGGGGCTGGGGTTTTCTTGTCCAAATTCTAGTGCCAGCACATACATTGGTATCTGAACTAGAATCTATGCGCACTAGATATTGGAACGGAGGGAGTAGTATTCTGCTTCCATCAAAATAATAATAGTTCCACTTGTTCCGGAAGTGTCGCTATCTTAGTTCCATCCACTAAAGAGTTGCTTCCAACCAAATAGTAATTTTCTTCCATCAAAAGAGAAGGAAAATAGTTGCACTTACACGAGCTTCAAATGGACTAGGGAGTTGCCTGCGAAGAAATATTTTTTTGCTACAATTATTGTTGAAACAAAAAAGAAAAATAGAACATCGTATGACATTATTTTCAGTCCTAGCATCGCAACATGCACTAAATGGCGTAGTCGTATAAGAACTCCATATGCACGGTGAGCCAACAAGGAATCCGCCTGGTCGTAGTGTTGTAGACATAATTGCACCATCTTTGGCATGTGTTGAAAACAAAGCACATGCATAGTTTTTGTGCTGCACATATACAACAGAAACATTAGTATGGAATAGTCAGGCACCGTGCTTGGGACAAAATCATTCCCTATAAGAAGCACACGATGGTTGTAGGAGCACCCACTAGTACTGCTGAATCGAACCAAAATATTCTGTATGATAAAGAAGCATAGTGGGTGCAAAAAAGTACCGCTTTGGTGCAAAAAGTACCCACTAGTACCGTTTTTTGTACTTTTTTTGCTGCCCCTCAAGAAAAAATGTTCTGCTGAATCGAACCAAAAATTACCAAAGCGGTACTTTTTTCGCTGCCACTAGTACACTTTGTTTTCCATGGTGGGAATTGGCTCCTGAGTCCTGACCCAAAACCTCAGCATGGCAGCCAATTCTTGCAGTTGCAGGCACTACCATTGAATTACCAAAATCAGACAAAACCCAATTGAAAAGAAAATAGTAGACCTTTCACTTAAAACACTAAAAAATATTGTTGTACTGCTAACATAGCGTGATTGGGATACATCTTGTATAACATATAGCACTATAGTACACTTTACTGTTGGAATCCTAGTAGAACAATTATATAAAAACCTTGAGTCCAAAAGGCAAATAATGAAGTGCAGCCCTGAATAGCGGAAGACAATATGATTATCACTGAGGGAAAAATTCCAGTTAGAACTGAAGCCTTGTCGTTCGGTTAACATCTAGAATTTCCCAATATAAAGAAATAGCGAGGAGACTTAGAAAAGGGGCCCAGCTAAACCGTGTGGTAGGCAAAAAAAAATTCTCGGTCTGAAATTCCAAAACGAAACTGGAAAAAAAAATCTTATTGGTAGCTGAATCTGAAACCGGAGCCATGATAGCCACAGCCACATCAAAAAACAAAATTCAGAAACAACACTGCACTGGACTGGATTGTGCATGCAACATTATAGACATCATGTAACTATCAGTAGGTTATAGTTCGGTGCTCCTCTACAGAAACAATTTAGTTCACCTGATGGGGAAAACGAAAGCAATTGAGTTCGCCTTAATTCAATTTCTGCCGATCGCTAATGCTCCAGGAAGTAGAAGAGAGACATATGTACAAAGCAAACCATTGTAATAAGAGTTAAAAACACACTAGATGAACTGGGACGATGATGTTTGCACAAGGGAGTCAGGGGAAGGTGCCATGCCATTGAGGAGCCTCTCGACCTGCGCGATGACCTGCCTCCCTTGGGCATACATGACCAAGGTGTCCCTGTTGCGCCTCAACACATCCACGATCACGTTGAACTGCCAATCGTTCACCACGTCAATCATCTGCCGCACCACATTGTTTGCATACTGGTGGACTATCATGCCCTGCATGACCAGGCAACCACACAAGATTAGTCATGTATATCTCTCTAGGGATGTTTGTCGAGTAACGGCGGTAAGATCTCAAGAGGCACATACCACGATATGATCTGCAGTTTGACCACCGCCTGCACAAAGGATCTCATTTATGAGAAGCTTGCAATCGTGGTAGCTGCCATAGATTAGGCACTTCTCAATGACTTTGGAAGAGTGCTTTTGGTGGGTCATCTGTACTATTCTCCCAGCAAATTTCAACATAATAATTTCTCGATGACGAGGCCCCCCATGCTCCACAATGTACTGCAACATGTCAATAGAACACACATGTGAATGTTTGTTTAGCTGCGAGCCATTTCATCAAATTACAAACCACTCCATATTTTACGTGCACAACATAGTTTCCATATGGGTCTATAGACAACTCCCTTGCACAATCTAGAATCTCCATGATAAACCTGTCCATAAATTTAGGATCCTTGCAGAACTCCAACATTTTCTAAGGAAATGAGCGGGCGGAATAATTAGTGAACATGGTACAACACTACAAGAAATATGTCAACTTGTGACCACCACTATTGGTCACTGAAAGGTCATGGTTTTTTATTTGCGACCTTTTTGTGACCAAAAACAGAAGGTCAAAAGCTGGCGGTCATAAACTGACTATAGCGACCTTTCTTCTGGAATGGTCGAAGACGTTTATGACCAAAATATGTCTACTGTGGCGTTTTGGTCACTAGCAACCTCCCCAGGCCACATAGGCATCCAGCGTGGCAATCTGACGTGGCACAAGATTCAGCCCGGTCCAATTCGATTTTCTACATGGGCCTAGCCCAACAATTCAGCCTTTTTAATGTATTTTTTCCTATTAATTTGGTTGACCACATGGGCCAAGCCCACATTTTAGCCTTTTTATCTTCTTTTTTCAAATGAGTCCAGCCCAATGTTTTCCAAGTTTTTCTTTCCTGGGCCTTGGCCTTTCCACATTCATTTATTTTCGTTTTACTTTTTTACCCAAAATATTTGTCCAATATAATTTATCCTTAGCCTCTTTAAGGTCCAACTCCAGACCATTTAAAGAAAATTTTCAAACCAGTTTGAATAACAATATGAATCAAGTTACCACGAATTAGCTGAACATTACGGAAATATCTCAGAACACACATTCTACAAATTTCCATCACATATGTACAGATTCAAGCAACCTACAACATGTTGTAGTCAAGCATTCAGGTGCGGGAATACTCTAGAACAGGAAGAATAAATAGAACAAGCCTATCTAGTGCTTCACGACGAGAAAACATTGTAATCTGCTTCTTCAAGTACTGCTTCTTCCTTTTGCAAAACATCTAGACATTCAAAAGAGAACAAAAAGTATGTCACCGATAGAAGAAATATTACACGGATACTTTTAATATAAAAACTAAAGACACACCAGTATTTTATCATTCTACTTATTATTATTTAACAAGCTCATTCTACTTATCTGGAATAGGCATATTCATCAAAACAGGGAATTGAATTGGCACATATGACAAACTTAGCAAGAAATAAGCATTGAATGTTTCACATACACGACAAGGTTTAAAAACGACCATTCAAAGTTACAACAGATCAAAGTTCCATTTGAGTATAAGGAACAATACTCATATTCAATCAATAAGCAACTATGTCAAAATTAATTCAGATTTACTAATGTGTGTGTCAAATGATACATGTAATAGGACAGTGGCGTTAATACTAATCAGGTTACTCAATCATAAGGCATGTGAGCAGGATTGATGAATATGGCATGAAAAACCAGTAATGTGAAACTGGACATACAGGAAGAACACAAACAAAGTAAAATTGTTTAAGAAAGGGCAAATGGGCAACTTTGACACATCAGGGTCAGTATATTTCCAAGTATATTTCCTTGGAAATATACTCACAGCCCTGCAAATAACAATGTGCATCAAACAAGAAACCACCAGAGATAAAGCATCTAGAGAAACCGAATATGGTGTCCACTTTATTCTACAACATCATCATCAGGATTAAAACAACATATGGATATTCAGTGTTGGATTAGACCATATATTGTACCAAAAGAAAAAAAATCAGTTGTTACAACCAAAGAACTAACGGGGCTTTGGCAATCATTCAGCAATTCCCATCTAGCCAGCAGCAATACCACTAGTACTTAACCAGAGTCAACAAGCAGTAAGCAACAGAACCAGCTAGTAGATACAAGCAACACACTCTAAAGAGGAATTGATTTTGATGTCAGTTTCTAGTTTACCAAAAGAAACTCACATATGTAGCATCAAGGAAAACCTGCAGCTGCAGCATTGATTTGATTGTGAGGAAATTTGTGAAGGGGAATGGGTGAGACAGTGTAGTGGGGAGAGAAATCTCAAGTACCTCAACTCAGCGGCATTAGGAACGGACGACGACAGCATCCTGCGCCGGCGTCCCTTGTACGGCACCAGACACGGCTGCGTCGCTGCCGACAGAGGGCTCTCCCGGCACGCGACCATCAAGGAGGAGGTGAGCAGGCCCGGCTCGACGCCGCAGACGGGGGAGTGCGGCCGGAGATGGCGGAACCGGCGACGCAGCTGATCTGGATATGGATCGGCGGTGGGATACCTACATCAAGATTCAAGAATCAAGGTTTCATCAGTAAATCATAAGAAAGAAAATCTCAAGTCAAGTTTTCCTAAATCAACTAGACTTCACTGTGTAGGTACTACCAAGTACCAACAACTTAAATGGCTAAGTACCACGCTTTAGTTCTACATCTCTACAGTTCTATATTTACCAACCCAATATGCCCAATTTCCCACGGACCGATTCACAGTTATTATAACTTACAGGTTAAGCCTAAGGAATCAAAGGAAATACACATCAGAAATGCTAGGTACATGTTGAGGTCAACACTACAATGTTTCACACTTATTTTGCACAAAAAACCATAGGAGGTTTGTTGTACTCGATTAGGAAACAGTGACAATGGCAGAGTGAATAATTTCATCTGTGCATATACTAGGATGACTTTGTGAGGTACTAGCACACACAAAGCACTAGTTTACCAATCAGGCTATCGCTGCTCGAAATGAAGAGGCTTCACTGACAAGGTACAAACAAAATAATAAATACCTAACTGTCAAGCTACAGCTCTACATTTCTACATGTTCTCAAGCAGAAAAAATCTTTGTGTGTGCACTGCGTGCCTACTCCGGCGTCCTTACATTGCAGATCAGCTCCCCATGGAAACCACCAGCCGCCAGGAGGTTGTCTTTCACCGTCATGGTGCTGATCTTCACCCTGGACAAGGGCCGACCTCCCTGCATATCTTGCACAGTGTGGTCGCACAGTGGATCAGAGATTGACCGACATTTTGACAATGCAGGACTATCACATCGCTCTGTGGTAGATCACCTGATTTGGGCCTGCCACGTTGAGCACTTCTTTTCCTCTCCGGAGTAAGGACGACCAATGCCTCACAGAATAGTTCTGCATCACGTACACATCATGCTTGGAAGTAGCCCACAGGAGGTTCCTCAGCTGCACATGTACAAGTATACGGTCAGTGCGTTCGTACCAGAATTCTTCTTAAAACTCAGCAGAAATACAATGATGCAAATGAGCGCCATTTTATTCAAGCACACCAAATTCTACTGCGTTAACAAACAAGCATGAACACTTAACCAGTTAATCAATATATATACCCAACCATTCGTCCAAATTAAATAAGACATAAATTAGCTACATAATTGGAGTTAGCTTATCTTAATCAGGGCCAATCAAGCTAGGATCCATAACATGAAAAGGAACTTGAATTAATTGCTGACACACATGGTATTCCTTTGTCCCTCGTCAGCTAGCTGCAAACAAAGGCACCACGCACGAACGCTTTCCGTCTTGTTACCTTTACAGGCTAACGTTTACTTAATTATTAACTGTAGATGCTCCTAGCAATCTAGCTACCTTGTCCCCCCTGCCCTAATCAGAGAAGATCTCCAAGTGCTAGACCAAATAATTCTCGAGGCAAACAACTACAGGTGTCAAGGAATTAAGGTGGATGACAAATTCATCACACCTGAATCTGAAACAAATTCCTTGACTGACTGACTTGACTGAACATACATCCATGCATGTATCACTTGAGCTAGCATGCACCAACTAGTGTGTAACTAACCAACTACTCCAGCTAATTAACTTCAAGCATGAACAATTAACCAATTAAACAAGACAGAAACTAGCATAATGATCGATAAACAAAATGGGAAGTAAGCAGACGTGACCTGGAGGTCGTTGGAGAGCTCGGGCGTGACCTGGAGGTACTTGGTCTTGTCCTTGAGCCCGGCCATGGCCACCTTCTTCCCCCTCTCGTCCCCGAACACGGACACATACACCTTGCACACCTGTGGACACAAACCGGAGCAGAGACAAGGAACTCATCATCCCAGATTGCAGCGCAGCCGCATCGTTTCGATGGAGAGTCCAGGCGTGACCTGGAGGTCGTTGGAGAGCTCGACGTCGGCGATGGTGGTGGGGGAGGAGAGGTAGCGGTTGGCGCCGAGGGCGGCCTCGGGGAGGACGGCGCGCTGCATGACGGGGTCGCGGGTCAGCATGTCCGCCAGCTATCGCTGGATCTGCTTCGCCACCATCCGCACCCGCCGCTCCTTGGCCATGCACCGCACCACGCGCAACCGCCGCACGGAGACGGGCGCCTCGGCGGCGAGGGCCCGCGACAGCGGCGGGGACACCAGCGGCCGGCACGGGAACATCCTCGCTGGCTTCATGGTGGTGGGGGATTTTGCGCCACGGTGAGGCCGTCGGCCATCGCTGTGGGGAGTGGGAAGGGGAGGGGCGAGAGGAGGAGGGTGTGGGGAACGGCGACGAGCTCCGCCGGAGGGAGGTGGTAGCGGCGACGCGAGACAGCAAGGAAACGGGGGATCTAGATGGTGGAAGGAAGGATGGCCAACGCTGGGGGCGATGAAGAGGTCGGCGGCGGCGGGGGTGGGGGAAGCCGACGGCGGGGGTGGGATGGCAGAGAGATGGAGGTCTGGGTCGGGGAGAGGGGGGTCTGGGAGGAGGTGGCGGTGGCGAGGAGCTGAGGGAGGAGGAGTGCGGGTTAGGGTTTGGGCTGCGGATGGATGGCTGGATGGAGAGGTGGAGAGTTGGACGGATGGATGGGCGCAATGTCATCGATCCGTGTGACAACTAAACCCACCAATGAGAATAGAGCACATATAATTGTGTTTTTCCTTTCGTTTTTCTTCTACTTTTACACATGAAAAAAGTCAAAAAAATGGTCTCACATTATGCATATGTTTGTATCTTGAATGGAAAACAATGTTGCCTAAGAAATTTTTCATTTTCGTTGCACGAAATATTCATTTTCCATTTCTCGAGTGCCTAAAATAAGTTTTTTTGTGAAGGACCTACCAAATATTTGTTGCAAAATTGGACCAAATCAATTTTCTAAAATATTAGGCCATATTTAATGCACAATTGATCAAATGGTTGGGTTTCAAAAGGTTTTATCCACCTCTTGTGAAAAAGAGAAATTTTCACCGATTCAGCAGGAAGCGAGTCAAATTTGAACTGCAGCTACCTCATAATTTGCTCTTTATTTTTTCCAAAAATCATTTCTAGGTACATAAATATCTATTTAATAAGAGAAACACCAAAAGTTTGCCAAGATTCAACCACTAGCTAAGAACGGTCATGCCCGCCGTTTTGACCGCATTTTGAAACGGGCATAAAAAATTCAAAAAAAAATCAAAAAATTGGAAAACCTTCGCATTATGTCATCATATGTGACCAAGTTTCCAGGAAAAATAATAAACTTGTAATAAGCCAATTGTTTTAAAAAAGTGTTCTGAGAAACGAGCTATCACGTGTGGAGATCAATGGCTTTCAAGCCAAATGATCAATCTTATGGCCACATTCATGGCATAGTTTGTTCAAATGATCTCATATTGTGCACAAGGGTGCATATTGGAATGGCAAATAATGTTGCCTAAGGAAGTTTTCATTTTCTTTGGACGAAAAAACCATTTTCCATTTTTCGAGTGCCCAAAAGGAGGTTTTTTTGTGAAGGACCTCCCAAATAATTGTTGCAAAATTGGACCAAATCATTTTTCTAAAATACTAGGACATATTTAATGCACAATTGACAAAATGGTTGGGGTGTAAAAAGTTTTGATCCACCTCTCGTGAAAAAGACAAATTTCCGCCGATTCACTTGGAAGCGGGTCAAATTTGAACTGCAGCTGCCTCATAGTTTGCTATTTATTGTTTCCAAAAATCATTTCTATGTACATAAGTGTCTATTTAATCAGAGAAATACCAAAAAAATTCCAAGATTCAACCACTATCTAGGAACGCTCATTCCCGCCGTTTTGACCGCATTTTGAAACGGGCATAAAAAATTCAAAAAAAAATTAAAAAATTGGGAAACCTTCGCATTGCGTCATCATATGTGGCCAAGTTCCCAGGAAAAATAACAAACTTGTAATACAACAATTATTTTAAAAAAATGTTCTCAGAAACGAGCTATCACGTGTGGAGATCAATGGCTTTCAAGCCAAATGATCAATCTTACGGCCACATTCATGGCATAGTTTGTTCAAATGATCTCATATTGTGCACAAGGGTGCATATTGGAATGGAAAATAATGTTGCCTAAGGAAGTTTTCATTTTCTTTGGACGGAAAAACCATTTTCCATTTTTCGAGTGCCCAAAAGGAGGTTTTTTTGTGAAGGACCTCCCAAATAATTGTTGCACAATTGGACCAAATCATTATTCTAAAATACTAGGACATATTTAATGCATAATTGACAAAATGGTTGGGTGTAAAAAGTTTTGATCCACCTCTCGTGAAAAAGATAAATTTCCGCTGATTCAGTTGGAAGCGGGTCAAATTTGAACTGCAGCCGCCTCATAGTTTGCTATTTATTTTTTCCAAAAATCATTTCTAGGTACATAAGTACCTATTTAATCATAAATACATGGTTTGGTGGCGGTACGTTGAGGTTTGGGCGGTGGTCGAGGGCCCCAACTCTAGAGCGTGTAAACTCGCATGCCCGTCGCGTGGTCACCGCGTGACCCTGGCATTGCCATGTGTTCTGGGCGGCATAGACATGTCTAGTGGGTTGGGCACTCCCCAGGTAGGTGCTAGGAAGAAAATTACAACATAAGATTCTCACGAGGAGACCGATCGATGCTCAAACATGAATTAGCAGCCAAGTGTTTGATTAGTGGTACGGGAAATGTACATGGCTAATGGGCGTGAGTTTTGGCTGAGGATGATCAGTTACTAAGAAGACCGTCTTCACAAATTTTCAGCTCAAAAGGAGGAGCCTAGGTGGTACTTGCTTTGCAAACTACCACACTGGACATAACTACGAATGTTGAAGCTCGGCTCAAAATAATGAATGGATTGAGCTGATATTTGTTGGAGGATGGTTATTTGGGCATAGGAAAGCACTGTAGAAAATGGATACTATTTGGACATGCCAAAGTGGTACTTCCTTCACAAACTGTTGTTCTGAACAGAATAGGAAAATGAATATTTTTGAATTATTTTTGAACTAGGCAAGGAAGGTTTTTACATATTTGACGAAGATATGACCCAAAGAATTTATGAGATTGTTTTGGGAATTTTGGGAATGACAGAAATATATGTGGCTTCACAACCTAGGGCAAAAACTGCCACATGGACATGACACATAGGCAAAACGGATGAGGTGGCGCCTAGTCATAGCAACCCACCACAATTTACAAGGCTATGACCATCTATATTGGTCGCTAACAACTAGAAATAAGGCAGCGGACTAGCGCTGTTTGCTTTATGACCATTTCCTCTAATGAAATTATGACCTTTCTGACCAAAATGGTCATTATGGTTTAGGGTTTAGAGCCCCCAGACAACTTTTGACCAATTGGTCTAAAATGGTCATAAATTTATGACCAATTCTTTGAGGGTCACTGACAGAAGGTCATAAGTTGACATATTTCTTGTAGTGCAAACAAACGTCAAAAGATAGGAAGTGGTAAAAAGTGTAATGCCCAAACTAACCTGAACCACATGGCATCCGTAAGGATGGGTGGATAACATCTTGGCATTGCCACATAAACGTCTATAGATGAATTGGATATATTGCGGCTGCACAGACTCCATGCATTTCTGAACGGCATGGTTTGCATGTTGATCACAGATACATTTGAATAGGTTGCTATCAAGCTCCTTGGCCATCTCTATTTGTTGATCAATATCGCTTATTTCAAAAGCCTGAACAAAGAGACACCATCAGTGACCAAGCTCGCAACGAAACAATATGGCATACTAGGGTAGAAATTTAAAACATAATGAAACATAATCAGCTTAAACTATTTATGTATTTGACATTATATTATATTTGTAACAGAAGTTATCTAAGATAATCAAAATATTAACAAGAGAATAAATGAGAATGAATGGTTTGACGAAATTACATATTCTATCTTACATGACATTACAAAACAGAGGCCTTCCAAATATAAAAGTGCAGTTTTGCAATCTACAAACACACCTTAATTCCTTCAATCATGAGATGTTAGAAAAGATATAGTGTTCAGCTTACCTTCTGGATCACCCGGCAACCATAGAGATGAAGGCTTAGGTCTAACACATGCCCCATTAGATTAGCAATTAGTATCCTGAAGTAGACTCGCGGTCCATGCTCAAGAAGCTATAAAAAATTAGAAGGTAAGTACAGAAGTTTATGTCTGATAATCTCAACATTCTTAATTAGACAGTCAAGATACAAAATTCTATAGGAACTGGAGGAAGAAAACCTTTTGGACAACATAAGTGGGAAAGGCATCAGTGGCCAGTGTAAGTATGCTAGGAGTGATTTATTTATATAGCATAACTATCTCTCCAGTTGTTGCTTCGTCAAGTTTCTGCTGTATAAAGCAGCTCCCAATTGGGTCAGCACTGCATGTTAAATATAACAAAGGGTAATGGATGACTTATACACCATATAAGGTCGCAATTCTTCTAGGGATGCATGGCACAATAGGAGGCGTAACCTTAAGAATATACTGACTGAAACTGATGCTTAGTACTTGTGATATATTAATAAGGTAATTATGAAGATAAGGTTGCATGAGTTTTGTGCACCTGAGAGCGGGTACGTGGCCCTTGACATTAATGAGCCGCATAGACTGGTTTACTGGATTCTTGATCAGCTTAAGAAGTGAATTGAACTCGGAATTCCCAGGAGCATTTATATTTGGCACATGCCCCATAGAACATGCCATCTCAATGTCAAGAGCATAGTGATTCTACAAAGCCTCACGGGACTGACGCCATAACCTGTATGATACTTCCTGATCTGGGTCAATCAACGCACGAAGGCATGCCTCCTGTATCGCCATCATATTAGCAAAATTACTAGGCACAATCCCTAAAGAAGATGATGATGACTGTGCACGCAAATCTTGAATGACATCCATATTCGGTAGTGGAATTTGGGAGTGTAGCTCAGTATAATCCTTGACAACAGTGTTTGTAGTAGAGGCAGAAGAGTTCACAGGCTGAAATGGATTTATGTATGTGTCACCAATTTGGAGCAACTTCTGATTGTGTAGATTCGACTCTTCTTCGCTCTTTGGATCATCCTGAAAAGGAAACAAAAATTTATTATTTCCATTACGGGGAGCACTCATGGTGCATATATTTCCAATAGGTAAAACAACAATGACAACCGGTGGTTACTAACTCATGATCATATGGTAGTTTCAAGGGTAAATTCCATCCATATGTTAGATATATGATACTGGTAATTGCTCACTCCTCAGTGGATCACACTGAATGTAGAGTCGACGACAGTAAACTTTCCTCAATGCAAATTTTATCTACAACAATGAGTATTTCAACTTTCAAGACAATAACAAAAACTGAAAAATATTTGGGTTTTTTGGGCAAAGAATTATTACTTCGTGTACAAATGTAGTGTTTCCAAACTAAAATCAAGAAAAAATGTAGGTAACTTGAGCAATACAATCAACCAATCACACAACAACAGTTTTAATCATGCTAAACCAATTTGTTTTGCAATCTTAAAAATTTAAAACAAAAGTTGACCAGAAGTAGTGGAGAGCACTAGTGTGCATTGTAACTTCCACCTCAATCGACCGATTAATATAGTAATCGATCCAATTGCAATGAAAAATTTCAAACATAATATAGGGAATGGATGGTGCCCGTCACTATGTTCATCTAATAACACTAAGATACAATTGAGACAAACATCTCTCACAAATATAAATGAAGGGAGGTGATTCACCGCCATTTGATAAGAAAAGCATCATCCACGAGCTCGTGATGATGCAAGCGACGCCTCGCCCGTATTGTAGGTACTACTGGCTCTTCCATTATCTAGGCATGTGCATGGTAGATATGTCGCACGACAAGAGAAGCATAACAAGATGTTGTCACAGTGTAGCACGAACAATGCGGAATGTATCTCAATCTTTGCCCCATCTAAATTCATGGGGAAGGCGACTATCATGGAGTATGGCGAGATAAAGAAATAGGGAGCAAGGCAGTGAAAAAATGGGGAGAGATCTCGACAAAAGATACAAATGACAAGAGATGAGAACGACCCAACAACAAAAGACTGTTAATAATTCGATTGTTTATGGACCAACCACCTAAGTGAAAGATCATTATGTATCCTTCAAAAGGTATTCATATCCTAACAAATTTATGGTTGCTCATGTTATTCGGGGAAAATGAAAATCTGCTATCTCGAGGATTACAAGCATGCCCTAGATAGCGAGGGTCCTGTCTCTAGAGACCTAATCGTTTTTTCTTCATAATTTATCCCAAAGACAAGCATGACAATGCCATTTAGATTGACAAGAGGAACAAGAATAAAAAGAACAAAAGATTGAGGTTTATTTTTACAAATTTAGGTGGCTGAGTTGGAAAATTTAGGATCAACCTTCTTTATGATGGCTCTGATGTAACCTTAGTTGTTCACCAAACACCTTAGATATCCGATGGATAGTTTCTGGATGAGGATTAGGAAGATTATAATTGATGGGCAGTGAGAACTGGAATACAATAACTCAACAAGAAGCATACATGGTGCAAGTAGGGGGAGGACTATGATTTGCGAATCAGAGGACACAAGAGAGGACTACCTATAGAGGCAATAGTTTTGATGTGGATAAGGTAGGGAAACTATGAGATCAAGGGATATGCCCACTAACCCATCCCGTGAACAATTTGAGAGATGTCTCACAACATTGATTTAGTTTATGATTGGTACGCCAAATCAGGGTGTGGTTTGGACACTAAATTTAAGTGAGCACGGTTCCAATTTGCAAGTAGTGACCTTCAATGGGGAATGGCCATGGAGAGGCTTTTGATGCTAAAATCAATATAAACTCTCTATGGGTGGGTGTGGTAAATTCTATAGTGGCATCAAGGTAGTTGAGAAATTTTTACCATGTCACATTAGGCTTTTATTCATTTGAAACTACAAATGTGAATAGTCAGTATCTCAAGTTTTATACGAAATAATTGATGTGATGAGGGTGTATTAAGTCGCGTAAAAGGTATGTTCCACACATGCCATTGGTCTTATAACGTCACCTTGTTATAAGTTGTTCTATACAAGCAAATCCCGATAGTGCCATGCATATCATAACTTGTACGATGAAAATTAAAATATGGAACAAAATGTATACTTGTCCTTTAAAAAAAATAAAACTAGTAACACTAAGTCAAACCATCAACTATACTTCATTCCTTGCCATGAATTATTGTATTCAATTGAAGCAATTTCTTGTAGTGCTTTTGCACCATGACATTTTTAACGAGGGTATTTTTGAAATCAATTTTCTTAAATAGTTTCTATGAAGGGATTTTGTAGAGAGATAAACGCACCGTTGGTCACTCAACTCTTGCGAGATGAGCACATTGGTCACACTTCTCTCAAAATGCTATGAACCGATCACATTGGTTTATTTCATGAGCGATTTGGCCACTCCCCATTTCTAACCATAACGGGGTCGACGTGGTGTGCTAACTCGGTGTATAATGACTAGGCCTAATGCATGTTCCCCTATTTGAAATTGAGCACATGTAGTTTGTTACTAAATTAATTCAATGGTGACAGCCTTTTCATCCTCGGCATCGATGACGATAAAGGTAGCATCGCCGCAGCTCGACGACAATGCTTTGGCAGCCTGGTGCTTGATCTCCTCGGCCTGCGTAGTGGAAAGAGATGCGGTGAGCACCGGCTGGTCGAGATGTTTTTGTGCACCACATGGGCGTCCTATTCATGATGGTGAGCACAAAAACCTCATACGCGGGCATTGGCATCCCAAAAACCGCCTGCTTGGTAGGAAACAACTTGTCCTGCTCACCATCACCAACGTTGTTGTGCAGCTATGCCTACATCACCTCAAGACCACCTATTGCTTAGCATCTTCCTGCTCAATCTCCTCGCGGTTAGCAAAGATCTCTAATGTCGTTAGCTCGATATCAGAGGAGTTGTAGTAGCCGCCTATGCAAGAGGAGGAGTTGGATGTGATGGACATGGAGTAGCCAATGCTAGATGAGACGTTACCCATCCCAGGCGCTGGGCGGCGGTGCCATTGCGGAGATGCCCACCGTTGGAGACCCACAAGGTGAAAAGCTTCCTCGCCATTATGCCAAATGAGAGGAGGACTGAGCAATGGTGTTGCTTGTCTATGGCGAAACCATGTAGACCAACGTCATTATAAAGTGAGCTGGCCATAGCTGCAACGGGAGAGGGCAATGGCGGTAAAAGAGCATTAGCAGGAATGGGCGATGGCGGGAAAATGGAAATGGCAGGGGTGGGCAATGGCAGGAAGGGGCAATGGGCATGGGGGCGCTGCCGCGTGTTTCCCGTGGCAACACGCGGACGAGCGGCGGAGTAGAGCAGAGATGAAGAGATGGTAGAGGAGGCTTTGCAAAAGACCCCCCCCCCTTATCTAAGATTAAAGTGAAGGTGTGCATTGAAAAAATGTCCCCCGAGCTCAGCTAGTTTCCGGGGTGTTTTCTACAAACTAAACACCTCCTGAGCGACTCCAATGTGGGACGCACGTTGAGTCAACATGCCACGCCCGCACGGATAATGGTTAGGAATGACCGAGTGACCAGTTCGCTCATAAAATATCCCAAAGTGATCGGTTTGTCACATTTTGAGAGAAGAATGACCAATGTGCTCATCTCACGAGAATTCAATAACCAATTGTCTGTTTATCTTTTTTGTAGATACTAATTCATATGAAGTATATACACTCCTTCAAAACGTATCACAAGGAATGACTTAGGTACTAGACACATAGTTCGTTTCCGCATGATTCACACTAGGCTTTGCATCTGACGGTATGCTTCGAATGAATGAAATGTAGTTTCTTTATTGGAACAATTCTCAGACTACACCATTAACTCTTCAAATCTCTTATCTGTTGAATCTCACAGGTAAATACAGTTACTTAACTCGATGCGTTATTCAAAATTACAACACAGTAGTTGAATCTGACTACTAAACATTGTTACTTAACTCGATACGTTGTTCAACATTACAACACAATGTCTATTAATGTTACATAAGTTTTCCCATTGATTGGGAATATTTGACAAATGTGCATCAATTTGGGTGTTCTAAAGGGAGCTCACTTAAGCTTGTGGTTAATGATCCTTGATGTCTCTCACACCATATATGAAGGCTTGCATCCTTGGTAACTAATAATGGCATAACTGTGACTCGTGGAAGTGTTTCCATGTACTACCCATACAGATACATATGAAGTAAGCATTGCTAGAAGCTTGTTGATACACAACAAGCTAGTAGAATGTTGTCCCGAAACTCATAATCCAAATGCAACCATCCCAGCCGGTGTAACAATAAAGATATTCAATCGCACTTGAATAGAATTGATATCATTCAAAGCATCTTGATACATGTTTTACTTATTAATATAGTAACAATATGGATGCAGGGTGTATGCCCCCGGTCTCTAATCACAGAGTTGCAGTTACTACAATTAGCCCCCACATTTGACCACACAAGGTGATCACTTGGTGCTTCCTTCACAGAGCTTAATCACTGCAATTGGACCAACTAATATACTAAGCACTAAAGGTTGAACCACCGCTCGCTCTAATAAGTAGGCTTTGGGAATCGAAGCATGATGTTTCTTTCCTCCTTTGGGCATGCTGAGAAATAAGTCTTCAAGGATCAAGCCATGCCTTATATTAGAAATAACCCCGAAAGTAGGTTGTCGGCATTTAAGCATGCCTTTAAGACATTGCTCATGTACCTATCTTGATGCCTTTGCGAACTTTAACTTTACACACTTGGGTTAAAGGTACACATCAAGTAGTTTGTTTACCCCTTTTGATCAACTGGGGTGCCTTTAGAGGTTGTGCTTCGTTAACCATGAATGGGCTAACCTTTATTGTCTTACTTCAAGTGCTTCCTCTTTTTTGTAAAGAATAGCGTCAAGGACACTGGAAGCACAACCAAAGAGACAAGAACAAGGCCTATGACTCAATGTTTGTCATGATGATCCGGTCCCTATAACATGAGCAAAAAATTTAGGGTCTCCATGAATGTGTTGATTGGTAGGAAGCCCTTATCACAATTCACACACGAAATGAAGAGGAGAAGAACCAGACACAACTATTTTTAAATGCTAAGAGAAAATTTAATATGATTGCACTAATCAAGCACATTGTATGAATGGTTACTTGGTTGCGGTGCATACCTAGAACAACCAAATATATATTGATCTACTGTCATGAGGTGGTCCACCCTTGTTGATGGCTTGGAGTCTGAAATGTGCTCCAAACCAGGGCGGTTTTGCGATATATATGATTCCACCCCCCCCCCCCAATCACCTGACACCTTCACTTCACGGCAATGCTATCGATGGATCTATCACCAGGCGATTGCACAATCATGACCTCCATATTTATGGCACTTAAGATACATTCATTTTAGGATCCTCCACCTATGCTTCAACCAAGTCATATCACCTACTTGCCACCACCACTTGCCCCGCCACCCACCACCAATTATAAGGGGAAATTTATACCAACCCCCATATTTGTTGGTGCCTTGAGGATTTGTTATTTCTTTGATAGTAACATGTTGTTTTGCCCCATCCACCTTAGACCTTGACTATTTGACATTTATATTTTTAGTTGACATTGTCTCGATATGTAAAGCAATAATCTATTGGAAATGTCCCTAGCAATATTTGTGCCCCACCGAACATTTGTGCATCTCCTAATCTCCTCTTTTTCAACCACACTAGAGCAGACCATGGCGTCAGAGGTCTCCAGGATGAAAGAAACAACGCCCCCTAGGGTGAGGGAGGACATAGAGGTGTTGGAGAACGTACACCACAACATGGTCGGTGACTGTAGTGAGGTTTGTGCAGGGTCGGCTCCTTGTACGCGACCTTATCTCCTTATAGAGACTATCGATAGGCAATAGAGCATTGCTTGACAATGCAATAAACAGAGTCGGTGCAACCCTTTCGGCAATCAATGTGACAAGGTCATAGTCAGTAGGACGCACGCATGGGTCCCATGTGACATCGACACATCTAGAGACCCGATGTACCATTGGTGCCGAACATGGATCGACATGCCTCCTTTGGCCATCGTATTCATGGACCGTTTACCCCTAGCTTAGTCAGAATTGGACGCCGAAATTAGAGAAGGGATTTTTCCGGGCACGCTGCTGCCCAGGTAGCCACATCCATGTTTTTTTAGAAAGGTCGCCGCATCCATGTAGGTCACCACACCGTGCGTCAGCTCCGTCGGAGGTGGAGCGGGATGAAAAACTAAAGTGTGCTTTACTAATATGCATTTTTGGCCAGATTAGAAGATGTTTCATTCATTAGGAAGGCTACTTCTAACCCATTAAGGAAGAAAACGAGCAATCCAACAACCATTCTCTAAAACAAATGGCCAACACCAGGATATTTTCTTTCGTCTCCTTTTTTTGGCGGGAACATGAGGCTCTTTTCCATTAGGATAGAGCACCGAAGGATATGTATTAGTCTCGAAAACATTACTTAAAAAGTCCCGATAGGTATCATAGGTATGGACAAAAAAGTACCCTTTTTAAATGTAAAACTGATTTCCAAATAATTTGGTTCACTAGGCAACCACATCTACGGTAGCTAATAAGCAACCTACCATTGTAGTAATCCGTGGTAACTAAAAATTATGGTGGGAAACATATCCTGCTCTCATTGAGTATATTTATATAAAGTGGTACCATTGATGATGTACCCAATAATTATAT
Source organism: Triticum aestivum (assembly GCF_018294505.1). Classification (NCBI taxonomy): domain Eukaryota; kingdom Viridiplantae; phylum Streptophyta; class Magnoliopsida; order Poales; family Poaceae; genus Triticum; species Triticum aestivum. Next base: position 673,459,111 of record NC_057812.1, read on the forward strand.
AGTAGTACGATACACCTGGGAACTTAATAATCTTCTCGTATATGGAAAATTATTTTCCAAAATACTGCTCCGGCCCACTGCACTAAATCATGTGGAAAATTCCACTACCGTCAATTGGTGCCACATATATGTATAGAAGTACCAATACAACAGAACTAGAACCCGCATCCCTGGTGAACGTTCGCCTGGCAAACAGAAGTGATCCCCTGACAGTTTTCACTGCATTTGTGGGGTGTGTGGCTGGTAGTTTTTAGAAACTGCCCTGGTAGTTCTTTCCATTAGGGGTGTTTTTTGTGTGGATTTTTGGCCAAAAACTGCCGGCCTTGGGATGGGGATCGTGCAGCCAAGGGGGAAGGGGTTTGCTGGGGTTGGTCTCCTAGGGAACGTCATCTAGAAAATATTTTCTAGAACTATACTATGAGCGAGTGTTTCACTTTCGACTCTATCTTAATCGTGTAACAAAAACAAAAATATGATTTGACACCTTATTTAATGAGGAAACAGAGAGTTGCCATATCTCAATCTAGATATAACTTTCGCACTAAAACTAAAAATACTCATATATTCTCTCTCATAAGACCCATTAGAAGAGAGATCTTTTAGATACAGCAATAATAATATCTGAACACATAGTATTAAATATATATGATGTAGTTTATTATGATATTTGCGAAATAATTAATATACATGTGTAAATGCATTATACTTGTTTACCTATCAATACACATTTATAGCAGTACATCAATTATCAGTTTTAAATAGGATGCATGATATGTATGATGTAAACAATGATATACGGGGCTGGCATAAATAATAAATTAATTACCTGTTCATCTAAGAAGCTGAGGAAAAGGCTCATGTCACGTTGACGGCCGCCAAGAGCAATGGTGGCAGCATCGTCCTCCCATATCTCTTTGCCATTGTCTATCCCGCTGCCACGATGGAAATGGGATGCTGTTTGCACGTAACGGTCAATGGCCTTGGATTTGCCTTTGTTATCCATCTCTCTATAAAATTTTACACATTGACAGCGTAAAAACATGATTATTTTTCTCACGGGAAAGCTACATGCACAAGTTTAGTCCATTCAAACAAACAAGAGCAAGAAACATGTATGCACCCAAAATTAACGAACATGTACTAGTACGCAAATCAGATCTAATTAGCTACAAGCAACAAGTCCGAGAAATCATGATAGATCTAGATAAAATATGTGCAAGATAATACAAGGGAGTTGTAATCAGTGAACAGAAAATTAACCACGCACAAGATCTGATCTAAACTCTTGTATTGCATCCTTTGCCAAATTATTCTGATTCAAAGGAACACAAGCATGAATTCAACATCTACACTTAATAAAGATGGCCAGAGAAAAATTTATAGCGTCTGAGAAAAAGTCAGATCTAGCACAAGAAACATCAAGGAGAGGAGACATGGATTAGATCTAGAGTAGCTAAGAAGCACAAGATATGGAGTAGTATATACAACTTGCCTTGTGTGAAATTGAAGGAGAGCCCGGTGGAGTATACAAGTAGTAAATAATCTTCCGTGGTTCAGAGGAACACTAATATGCAATTAGTCCATGCTGTAACCAGAAGAGGATGTTCTCTGGTTCAAAGGAACACGAGAGTAGAGCCCGGAGCAGTATAGTGAATGACTTTTTTGAGAATGTGATTGTGGGAGCAAGCGAGATATAAACCGGGGAAGGGGAGGTGCATAAACGTGTATGCCAAGCCAGAGATTAGGCGTACATTACTACTATCAATGTATCACCACCAGCACGGCCGAATTGCTGGCTTGCTGCTGCTATTGTCCAGCCGTCCGCTGCTGAAAAGGACACAAGAAAATATATTTTTGGGAGACGCTTGTGTCTTTATGCATACTCACCACTATTACTGTACAATGCTTTGAATTAAAGATCCAAGGAATTACAAAGTAACTAATATATAACTGGTAAATGCGTACATCAGGTCCATACCAGGTAGGGTATTAATTGAGATTAAAAAAGGCAGTATTAGATATATGCTGATATTAGGTAGGATAGTTTTTTAGAAAATGTGGGATATTAATTACAGGTTAATTATGTCATTAGTGATAAAGTTAATATTTGGGATGGTATTGATTGGATGCTAAACATGTTAAACGCTTACCATTGAAGCAATCTAGGTCATTGGATGCATATGATTTGATGATCGGTATTAGTTTGATCTGCCCCCTTGGGCACGTGGCGGTATTCCTCGATGGGCATATGGCGCCGGACAGGCCTGGAGGGGCGACGCGGAAGAGCGTGGCGACCAATGGGAAGTGGCTACCAATGGGCGGTGGCTGGACCATGAACGAAGTTGCTCTAGTGGGTTTCCTAGGATAGGGGTGTGACAAGATTTGAGGGTGCGCCCTCGGGTGGATCCAAAGCTGCCAGATTTTGCCCGATGGTGGTTGCTTCCCCGGTTGTGTGGCGTGTTGTCGTGGTGGGCTTTAGTGGTGGCACACATGTCGCACCTTGTAGGCGTGCTACCGAGTGTCATCCACGGGCGCCGTTCTTGTCTACACCATCTGTTTTGGGGCTAGACCCAGGTAAGATCTGTTGGGAATCGTTGCATGGAAAACAAAAAAATTCTACGCACACGCAATGATCTATCCATGAAGATGCATAGCAACGAGGAGGAGAGTGTGTCTAAGTACCCTCATAGACCGTAAGCGGAAGCGTTTCACAATGCAGATGATGTAGTCAAACTTCTTCGCGCTTCAACTGATCAAGTACCTAACGCACGGCACCTCCGCGTTCTGCACACGTTCAGCTCGGTGACGTCCCTCGCCTTCTAGATCCAGCAAGATGTCGAGGTAGTAGATGAGTTTTGTTAGCATGACGGCGTGGTGACGGTGATCATGAAGTGATATCCGCAGGGCTTCGCCTAAGCACTACGAAAATAAGATCGGAGGTGTAAACGGTGCAGGGGGCGCCGCACACGGCTAGGCAATTGTCTTGGGTGTGCTAGGCGCCCCCTCCCACATATATATAGATGAGAGGGAGGGATGATAAGCCAAATGAGACGCCCAAGTAGAAGGAATCCTACTTGGGGTACCTCCCAAGCCACGCCCCCGGGAAAGGCAGGGGAGTGTGCCTCCCCTTTCCTTTCTCCTATGAGAGGGAAAGGCAGGAGGGCTATCCCTCCCCCTTTTCCTTCCCTGGGGCTGGCCAAACAAGGGAGGGGGCGCACCAGCACCCTTGTGGGCTGGTATGTCCCCTCCTTTGGCCCTTAAGGTCCATAACTTGTCGGGAGGTGTCCGAAACCCCTCCTATGACCCGATTTCTTCCTGGTATGTCCCGAAACACTTCCGGTGTCCAAATATCATCTTCCTATATATTAATCTTTACCTCTCGACCGTTTCGAGACTCCTCATCATGTCCGTGATCTCATCCAGGGCTCTGAACAACATTCGGTCACCAAATCATATAACTCATATAACACTATATCGTCAACGAACGTTAAGCGTGCGGACCCTACAGGTTCGACAACTATGTAGACATGACCAAGACACCTCTCCGGTCAATAACCAATAGAGGAACCTGGATGCCCATATTGGCTCCTACATATTCTACGAAGATCTTTATCGGTCGAACCGTTCTGACAACATACATAATTCCGTTTGTCCATCGGTATGTTACTTGCCCGAGATTCGATCATCCGTATCTTCATACCTAATTCAATCTTGTTACCGACAAGTCTCTTTACTCGTTCCGTAATACATCACCTTGTGACTAACTCCTTAGTCATTTGCTTGCAAGCTTATGATGTGTATTACCGAGAGGGCCCAGAGATACCTCTCCAATACTCGGAGTGAAAAATCCTAATCTTGATCTATGCCAACTCAACAAACACCTTCAGAGATGCCTGTAGAGCATCTTTATGATCAACCAGTTATGTTGTGACGTTTGATAGCACACATGGTATTCCTCTGGTATCCGAGAGTTGCATAATCTCATAGTCAAAGGAATATGTATTTGACATGAAGAAAGCAATAGCAATAAACTGAACGATCCTTATGCTAAGCTAACGGATGGGTCTTATACATCACATCATTCTTCTAATGATGTGATCCCGTTATCAAATGACAACACATGTATATGGTTAGGAAACCTTAACCATCTTTGATCAACGAGCTAGTCTAGTAGAGGCTTACTAGGGACACAATATTTTTTTATGTATGCACACATGTATTTAAGTTTCTGATCAATACAATTCTAGCATGAATAAGGAAATATGAAATAACAACTTTATTATTGCCTCTAGGGCATATTTCCTTCAGTCTCCCACTCGCACTAGAGTCAATAATCAAGTTCACATCACCATGTGATTTAACACCCATAGTTCACATCGCCATGTAACCAACACTCGAAGAGTTTACTAGAGTCATAATCTAGTTCACATCGCCATGTGATTAACACCCAAAGATTATTAAGGAGTGATCATGTTTTGCTTGTGAGAGAAGTTTAGTCAGCGGGTCTGTCACATTCAGATCCATATGTATTTTTGCAAATTTTTATGTCTACAAAGCTCTGTATGGAGCTACTCTAGCTAATTGCTCCCACTTTCAATATGTATCCAGATTGAGACTTATAGTCTTCCGAATAGGCGTCAAAGCTTGCATCGACGTAACCCTTTATGATGAACTCTTTATTACCTCCATAATCGAGAAATATCTCCTTAGTCCTCTTAGGTAACTAAGGATAATTTTGACCGCTGTCTAGTGATCTACTCCTGGATCACTATTGTACCCCCTTGCCAAACTCATGGCAAGGTACACAACAGGTTTGGTACACATTATGGCATACTTAAAGAACCTATGGCTGAGGCATAACTTTCATTCTCTCTCTATATTCTGCCGTGGTCGGGTTTTGAGTCTTACTCAACTTCACACCTTGCAACACAGGCAAGAACCCTTTCTTTGACTGATCCATTTTAAACTTCTTAAAAATCTTGTTAAGGTATGTGCTTTGTGAAAGTCCTATTAAGCGTCTTGATCTATCCCTATAGATCTTGATGCCCAATATATAAGCAGCTTCAATGAGGTCTTTCATTGAAAAATTCATTCAAGTATCCATTTATTTTATCTAGAAATTCTATATCATTTCCAATCAACAATATGTCATCCATATATAATATTAGAAATGCTACAAAGCTCCCACTCACTTTCTTGTAAATACAGGCTTCACCGAAAGTCTGTTTAAAACCGTATGCTTTGATCACCTCATAAAAGCGTATATTCCAACTCCGAGATGCTTGCGCCAGTCTATAGATGGAACGCTGGAGTTTGCACACTTTGTTAGTACCTTTAGGATTGACAAAACCTTCTGGTTGCATCATATACAACTATTCTTTAAGAAATCCATTAAGGAATGCAGTTTGACGTCCATTTGCCAGATTTCATAGTTATAAAATACGGCAATTGCTAAGATGATTCGGAATGACTTAAGCATCGCTACGGGTGAGAAGGTCTCATCATAGTCAACCCCTTGAACTTGTCAAAAACCTTTTGCGACAAGTCGAGTTTTATATATGGTGACATTACCATCAGCATTTGCCTTCTTCTTGAAGATCCATTTATTTTCAATGGCTTGCAGATCATCGGGCAAGTCCACACTTTGTTCTCATATAGATCCTATCTCAGATTTCATGGCCTCAAGCCATCTGTCGGAATCTAGGCTCACCATAGCCTCTTAATAATCCATAGTTTCGCCTTGGTCAACATGACTTCCAGAACATGATTACTGTAGCACTCTGGTGCGGATCGCGCTTTGGTTGACCTAAGAGGTTCAGTAGAAACTTGATCTCAAGTTTCATGATCATTATCATTTGCTTCATCTCTAGTTGGTGTAGGCATCACGGGAACGGGGTTTCTCCGATGTGCTACTTCCCAATTCGAGAGAAGGTACAATTTCCTCATCAAGTTCTACTTTCCTCCCACCCACTCCTTTTGAGAGAAACTCCTTCTCGAGAAAGGACCCAAACTTAGCAACAAAGACCTTGCCTTCGGATTTCTGGTAGAAGGTGTACCCAATAGTTTCTTTAGGGCATCCTATGAAGACACACTTCTCCAATTTGGGTTTGAGCTTATCTGGCTGAAGCCTTTTGACATAAACATCGCATCCCCAAACTTTAATAAATGAAAACTTAGGTTTATTGTCAAACCACAGTTCATACGGTGTCATCTCAATGGATTTAGACGGTGCCCTGTTTAACGTGAATGCATCTGTCTCTAATGCATAAGCCCAAAACTATAGTGGTAAATCAGTAAGAGACATCATAGAACGCACCATATCTAATAAAGTATGGTTACGATATTCGGACATACCATTACGCCATGGTGTTCCAGGTGGCGTGAGTTGTGAAACTATTCCACATTGTTCTAAATGAAGTCCAAACTCATAACTCAAATATTCGCCTCCACGATCAGATCATAGAAACTTTATTTTCTTGTTACGATGATTCTCCACTTCACTCTGAAATTCTTTGGACTTTTCAAATGTTTTATATGTGTGTTTCATTAAATAGATATACCAATATCTGCTCAAATCATCTATGAAGGTAAAAAAATAACGATACCCGCCATGTGATTCAACACTCATAGGACCGCATACATCGGTATGTATTATTTTGAGTAAGTCATTAGCTCGCTCCATTGTTCTGGAGAACGGAGTTTTAGTAATCTTGCCCATGAGGCATGGTTCGCAAGTATCAAACGATTCATAATCAAGTGATTTCAAAAGTCCATCCGCATGGAGTTTCTTCGTGCGCTTTACACCAATATGACCTAAACGGCAGTGCCAAAGTATGTTGCACTATCACTATCAACTTTGCATCTTTTGGCATTAATATTATGAATATGTGTATCACTATGATCGAGATTCAATAAACCATTCACATTGGTTCTATAACCATAGAAGGTTTTATTCACGTAAACAGAACAACAATTATTCTCTAAGAAGAGCGGCGGCGGCGGCCTGACGGCGGCGGCGTCTTGGTTAGGAGCGCGGTGGCGTTGCTCGAAGTAGACGAGGAACCCGACAGTATGGCGAAGACCGATGTGCACGGTGACGCTCCCACGCCAAAGGAGAAGGCACGACGCATACCACGAGAGGTCGACGGGCAGGGACGGTGGTGGACCACGAGCCGCGGTGCTACAGCCGGAAGGGGCAACGCAGCAGCGGCAGCATGCGGGGCGGGGCGATTCCATGATTCCACGGATTGCAACTGGAAGTATCTGCATCATCAGCACGTGACAGTCATGAGACTCCATCCCGCTAAACTTCTGCTTCGCTGGGTCTAGATATCTGCTTATCTTCCCCATGTAACCGTAAGGAAGTTTTACTCCTATGAGGCAGGTGAAAAACTGCTCGATCTCCTCCTGACTTAGAGTGAAGCACGCGGGAGGGTAGTCATTTCCGGTCTGCTTGGCCTTTTTGCCTTTGCGACGACTTTTTGTGTCTTGCTTCGCCTCATCATCATCATCATTAGCGTGAAGCTCCTCCCTGATGCCCATTGATTTCAAGTCTGCCCTTGCTTTCGGCCCATCTTTTGTCCTCTCTGGCATGTTGAGCAGGGTACCAAGCAGACTAACACACACGTTCTTCGTGATATGCATGACATCAAGGCTGTGAGGCACACGGTGGATCTTCCAGTATGGCAAGTCTCAGAAAACAGACCTCTTTTTCCATACCTTCAGCAGTGGCTCTGGCGCATTTCGCTTCTTTTCCGGCTCTGGTGCCTTTTGCTTCTTTCCCGGCAGTGGGCAATCTTTCCAATTTTTCAACAGCTCGTCTCGTACGCGGGCGTCTTCGGGGTTCGGTTTCACCATCGAACAGATCCTTGCGTTTTCTCCACGGGTCATCGTCGCGAAGCCACCTTCGATGTCCCATGAACATGGTTTTCAAAGACCCGGGATCTCTATCTAGCTGGCGATACATTGTGTCATCCATGCACCTGACGCATCCAGAAAATCCGTGGACCACCTGCCCCGCGAGATATCCGTAACCGAGATAGTCGTGCACCGTCGTGAGTAGTGCGGCTCTCATAGGGAAATATTCTTTCTCTGCGGCGTCCCACGTATTGGCTGGCGTTTTCCACATCGTGTCTAGCTCCTCTTTCAGCAGCGCCAGATACAGATTGATGTCGTTCCCTGGTTGTTTCGGCCCTTCAATTAGCATACTCATGTGAATGTACTTCCTCTTCATGCACAACCAGGGAGGAAGGTTGTACATCCACACAAACATAGGCTAGGTGCTACGTGTGCTTCTCTGGCTGCCAAAGGGATTGACTCCATCGGTGCTCGCGCCCAGCATGATGTTCCTTGGATCGTTCCCAAATTCTGGGTCTTCGAAGTTCAACGCTTGCCACTGGCTCGCATCCTTAGGGTGACTCAGCATCTTGTCTTTTTTATTTATCTCCGGATCATTTCCGTCATCTTCTCGCTTCTTCTCCTCCCTATCTGCGTGCCAACGCAGGAGCTTTGCTACCTTAGGGTCCGCGAAATACCGCTGCAAATGAGGAGTGATCGGAAAGTACCACACCACTTTTCGAGGAGCTTTCTCCATCTTATTGTATCGAGTGACACCGCACACGGGACATATGATAGACTCCGCGTGCTCGTCCCGATAAATGATGCAATTGTTCATGCACACATGGTATTTCACATGCGGTAAATCCAGAGGACACACGATTTTCTTTGCCTCCTCGAAACTGGTTGGGCACTTGTTACCCTTGGGAAGACGTTCGTGCCAGAATGACATGTTCTCGTCGAAGCATGCGTCGGTCATTTTGTGTTTTACCTTCATCTCCAGAGCCATGAGCGTTACTTTCAGGCGGGTATCCTCGGGCCTGCATCCTTCATACAATGGAGTAACCGCGTCTATCTCCAGTTGATCCAGCTTGGCTTTCTCTCGGGTGGCATCTCTTGCGTTATCCGTCTGCTTGAGAAGCAGCTCTTGAATATGAGGGTCCTGCACCCAGCCTCCATCGTCGTCTGTTCCGGCATCTTCATCTTCATGATCATGCCCTTCGTCTTGATCTTCCTCAACATCAAGTCCGGCATCTTCTACATGATGACTCTGTACAGCATCACCGTCGTGATCATGTCCTGGAGATTCTTCATCTTCACGCCCGCCCTCGCCGCGGTGGTTGTCTTGCTGCCCTTCCTCATTTCTTGCCCGACCCCCATGGACAACTTCATAGTCATCTTCATCACCTTGCCACCGATAGCCATCCACGAAACCACGCAAGAGCAGGTGGTCCCGCACCTGCCCGGAATCCGGGACCGCAATAAGGCTCTTCAGCTTGCATCTTCGACACTGACATTTTATCTCCGTCTCGTTCTTTTGAAGCATCTCGGCCTTCGCGGAGCTCAAAAACCTATTCATGATGCCTTCGGTCATCGTGCGGACCATGGTCGCCTGCGGGGTAGAGCAAAACGATATTTTAGAACCAAGAAATTTTTTGGCATGACTTTCCCTAAAAATAGGACCAAAAAGAATGCATAGTGCCAAAATTCTCGCCGAAACGAAAATGAATCAACATTCTGGCAAAATATTGGCAACTATCGCATTTCAATACCGGTACTTGCAAACACAAACATATGCAACACCACAAACATACATAGATCTAGCAAGGCCATAAAAGTGCATGTGCGCGTTGTTGGAGCGAGCTAGGGAGAAAAAAAGTAGATCTACAACATAAAGATAGGTTTCCCCTTACTTACCTATAAAAAAAACAGGTAATTTAACCACTTAATTTTAATGAATCTATGGTGCAAATGAGGTGAGGAGGAGGAGGCAGCCGACACAAGCTTGGAGGAGGAGGTGGAGAGAATGAAGTGGGGAAAGTGAGTATGTAGGTGTGGCTGTCCAAAATATCTAGCTGATCCCAGGTTACTAATGGCGCACCACAGACAGATGCGCCATTAGTAACCCTTGTTACTAATGGCGCACCTTCTTGAGGTGCGCCATTAGTAGTTTTGCCAAAAAAATAGTAGTGGCGCACTGGGTTGGAGGTGTGCTATTACTAGTTAAACTAGTAATGGCGCACTCTTCCCTGGTGCGCCATTAGAATTTTTGGAAAAAAAATTGTTACTAATGGCGCACCGTGGGTCTGGTGCACCATTAGTGTCTACCACACTAATGGCGCACCGACTCATGGTGCACCATTACTATATAGTAGTGGCGCACCACATGTCTGGTGCGTCATTAGCGGCCATATCATCTATAGCCCTTTTCCTAGTAGTGATTATTAGTTGAACTAGTTGATATAATAAAACTACTTTATTTATAGTAAGTGCTTAATTAATTAGTAGTTGAACTAGTTGATTTAATAAAATTACTTTATTTTACTATATATAGAAGTAGTTTATTTTTAGTAAGTACTACTTTATTCTATTTATAGTAAGTGCTTAGTAGTTGAACTACTTGATTTAATAAAACTAGTTTATTTTACTATAGAAGTAGTTTATTTTTAGCAAGAAAATTAATAGAACTAGTTTATTTTTTTAGTTAAAGCAAGTATTTCCGCATCGACGTCGACGATGCCTATCCCGCATCCTCGTCGTCGACTCGGCGGAGGAAGCCGACTTGATCAGAGGGGCCATGTCCGGGACTGGGCTCCGCCGGGATGGTTTTGGGATGTGCTACCTTCCGGGGGCGTAGGTTGGTAAGGAGCCAGCCCGTTGTTGACCCAATCCTTATTTGGTGGCGGTCGCATGGGCCAGTGACAGTGGCGAGGCTTCCAGACACCGCGGAGGTAGTACGTCACCATGTCAGTGAGGAGGCCGAGCACGTCCGTCGCTACATGGTTGCGTTGGAGGGCAGGTTCGACAATACCTGGCAGGTTCTTCAGGGATCTTACTAGAGCGATCCTGTGATGGTTCCTTCTCTTTGGGTGTCCACCGCCCGTGCCGATACCCATTGGGCGCTAGGGTTCTAGCTAGCTGTACTAGCGATATCGATGTTATATGTATGATAGTATTCGAGGTGTATTAGTGATAATATTTGACGATGTATGGGCGCAAGAGATGATGTAGTTTTTATTATAATTGAATGCATCCTAATTTGAATACTACTTTATTTTGCGATTTGATTTTGCTTATTGAATGCTCAAATTGGAAAACTACTCGTACTTTGAATGCTAAAATTGGAGAGCACTATGCAAGGCGTATGCATATGATTAGTTGATAGCTTATAGGATTTTTGTTTTCGCAGAAATCTAGGAGCCCCCCTCCATCACCCCCGCCATCATCCTCGTCACCGGCCCCCTCCGACCTCGAGGTGAGACCAACCAAATCATTTTTTAGAAAGATAATTAAACGATATTTCGGGTTGACTTTCTGTCTGTCGAGTCTCCACCATATATGAGAGGACGAAGAAGCCCGACTGTTGTCGTGGGGGTCGTTTCTCTCCTTCTTCTCCGGGTGCTAGACCACTAGTGCAGAACCGGGCAATGGCACCGGTTCGTAAGGGCCTTTAGTGCCGGTTCGGTAACCGGCACTAAATTGTAGGCACTATAGCCCCCCCCCCCTTTAGTACCAGTTCAGCACGAACCGGTGCTAAAGGGCAACCACGTGGCACGAGCCAGCTCTGTGGGCGCGTAGGACATTAGTACCGGTTGGTAACACCAACCGGTACTAAAGGTTTGGGTGTGTTTTGGTTTTATTTTTTATTTTTACTTTAATTTTGTGTTTTCAATTTAATTTAGTGATTGTTTTACATTATAATGAGTTGTTAAATCATTAGGTGATTAGTTTGACTGGATGCGTGTGGATCCTAGCTAAGTCATCAAGTATATGTCATATCCATATTACATATACTTGATCACCTACTTAAGTGATCGAGGTAATATGGATATGGCATATACTTGATCACTTAGCTAGAATCCATCCAGTTGAAACTAATATGCAATTTCTTTCATAAATGATATAATAACTCATCATCATCATCATATTAATTAATATAAAAACTCTTGCATCATATATATCGTCACCAACGGTTTTCATAGCAAAGATATCATTGAGTTCAACATGGTAATGATATTATAAGCATTCATAACACCACAAAAGCAAATCACTCTTTGAGATTAAGTTCAGGACGAAGAACACGGACATGAGAGGACAAGTACTAAGAGCATGAACTAGCTAATTAATCACTCCTGCTGCTCTCTCTCAGGTAAAATAGCATAAACATGTATAGCTTTACTGATTCATCATATTGGAGTATGCAGATGAACCTGTCTCCTAATCGTGGGTTGCGCTTCTGATTGCTGCCCCCTAGTACTTCTCTGTGATCGTTCACAATTTTGCTCCAGTCTTTTACTATTAAGCATTCCTCGCTATTAGAAATCCTGAATGCACTAAAGTGCATTGTAGGATATCTTGACCGTAAGCTAATAATATTCATGGTACCTTTAGTCTCGATCCAATCAGGCACAACATTCATCAGGAGTCCCTGTTGAAGAACATCGTATAGTAACATACTTAGCAATGAAGTTTAGCTTAAAAAAATAATGTATGCAAAAGATGCACTGAGGAGAAATAGTAGAAATCTTACCATCTTTCCTAAATATATGTGACCGTAGTTCAGCACGAACACTATTGGTCGCACGTTTTGAGTACTAACATTTCTAAGTGCAGGAAAGAAATTTGTCTTGACAGCATCAAGATCCTCAAGCCATGAAACATAATGACTTGTCTCCTCGCAGTTTAGTTCAGCCCCGCGACAGTGGACGGTCATGTCTACCAAGCGTCGGACATGTTTGCTTGATTGGAAGTAAGCTGTCAATATAAATTGAGATCTATTAATTATTCAACTGGTTCAAATAATCTCATATCGAAGACATAAATATGGTTTAGAAACTCACATAATGGTAGAACTGGAAGCGTCTGCACATCGATTCAGATGTCTCTATTACCTTCAATATCATCTTCCGGATGAATATTAAAGGTGATAACCATATCAGGCTCAAATGCATAAGCCTTGCATAGTGCTTGCCAAGTTTTGCATTCAAAATAGGTGTATGTGTATGCATTGTATAATTTGACGTTGAAGGTATAACCATGCTCGATCTTCAAGTAAACTCTTTTTACCTCCATAGTTTCGTTAGGACTGAAACATATCTTATCCAAGATAAAAATTCTTGCATGGCAGGGGATACGCTAGTAGAATAGTGAAAAATTAAAATTAAAAGGTGAAGCAAATGAAGCATAAGTCATGCTTAATTACGAAAAAAGACTTGTCATTGTGACTTACTGTATCCACTTCGAAGTTCTCATCCAGCTTGATACTGAAGCGTCTATCATCAACTAAAAAATTTCTACCGCACAGGCCGCGCTGGTCTTTGCAGTATTCGCACGTAATGAAATCGTGTTCGTTGTCAAACGACATTCCTATGTTCATAGGTAAAACATTAAACACTTATTAGTTCTATTAATTCAACTAATTCTGTTAATTCAACTAGTTCAACTAATTAATTGAACTAATTCAACTAAGCACTTACGAAGAATATACCTAATTAATTAAACTAATT
>NC_057812.1:673473686-673474938 GCF_018294505.1 Triticum aestivum
GACGGCGACGACGGGTGGCGGGGGCGATGGCGGTGACGGCGATGATGCGTGGCGTGGGCGACGGCGGTGACGGCGACGACGGGCGGCGTGGGCGGCGAGGGCGGCGCGTGATGGGCGACGGACGCGGCGAAGAAGTTGGATCGATAAGAAGTACTGGTCGTCGATGAAACTGATTTTTTTGTAAGTGTCATATATATAGGAGGGGTCTTTAGTACTGGTTGGAGCCACCAACCGGTACTAAAGGCCAATTTTCGCCAGGCCAAGGGGCGGGAAACGACCCCTTTAGTACCGGTTCGTGCCACGAACCGGTACTAAAGACCCCCCCCCCCTTAGTACCGGTTGGAGCCACCAACCGGTACTAATGGTTGTGCGCTGCCATCGGCGGTGCACAAATGTTTAGTCCCACCTCGCCGAGCGAAGGCAGCCGCACTGGTTTATAAACCCAGCCGCGGCTGCTCCTTCGAGCTTCTCTATATAGCAGGCTTCTGGGCCTAACTAGGGCGCGCTGCCCTGTGAGTCTGCTGGCCATTCTGGGTCTGCATTTGCACACCCTAGGTCTGGCAGGCCCACTGGGCAGCGCGTCAACAAATTTTTTATATATTTTTTTCTTTTCTGCATTATTTATTTTCTTCTATTTATTTTTAAGTAATTTTTATATAGTTTTTTTCTTTTCTGCATTATATATTTTCTTCTATTTATTTTTGAATAATTTTTTGTATAGTTTTTTTCTTTTCTGCATTATTTCTTTTCTTCTATTTCCAGTTTGTACACGAAGTGTGTTCAGATTTTGCCGTGACTCTCTCTACTTTTTCGCACATGCTATGCGGGTGAAATGATAATATCATGCCAAGTCTCAACATTTTCAGAAGTCATTTTGTAGTGATTTTCAATTTCACGGTCATTTAGCTCTCTAAACAATTAGGTAAATGACCGAGAAACAACAAATGATGTCAGAACATGTTGGAAATTGATGACGTCGCTTTGAATGTTGCATACTGAACACAAAAGAAGTCCGGAGTTCAAATAAGTTTAAAAAACATTGAAGTGCCCGTGTAACAGATGAGTTCTCGTCCGAAACCCTGATACTCCGAAAGAGTTTGTCCAGTTTGTACACGAAGTGCGTCCAGTTTTTGCCGTGACCCTCTTTACTCTTTCGCACATGTTATGTGGGTGAAATTATGATACCATGCCAAGTTTCAACATTTTCAGAAGTCATTTTGTAGTGGTTTGCAATTTCACGGTCATTTAGCTC
>NC_057812.1:673475085-673475959 GCF_018294505.1 Triticum aestivum
AACATTGAAATGCCCGTGTAACAGATGAGTTCTCGTCCGAAACCCTCATACTCCGAAAGAGTTTGTCCAGTTTGTACACGAAGTGCATCCAGTTTTTGCCGTGACCCTCTCTACTCTTTCGCACATGATATGCGGGTGAAATGATGATACCATGCCAAGTTTCAACATTTTTAGAAGTCATTTTGTAGTGATTTTCAATTTCACGGTCATTTAGCTCTCTAAACAATTAGGTAAATGACCGAAAAACAACAAATGATGTCAGAACATGTTGGAAATTGATGACGTCGCTTTGAATGCTGCATACTGAACACAAAAGAAGTCCGGAGTTCAAATAAGTTATTAAAAATAAAAAAGAGGTGCAATGCTGGTTAATTTGCTTTAAGCCATTCGGAATAGTGTAGACTGCACTGCACATAGCTCAGTGCAATCTATGCTATTCCGCAAGGCTTGAAGCTAATCAACATGCAGGTGAGCATTGCAACTCTTTGTCATTGTCTGTGCACTCACGGCTTATAAACCGCTCATACTGCCTCTCTCTTGGCGAGGTGAGACTAAAAATCATCTTACTAAGAAACTCTAGTACCGGTTCAGGGCATGAACCGGTAGTAAAGGTCTTCGTGGGGGCCCCAGCCTGACCATAGCCTGACACAGCCTCATTAGTACCGGTTCGTGGCATGAACCGGTACTAAAGGTTGCCCACGAACCGGTACTAATGATGCCCGCCCGCCTAGCCGTTGGAACCGGTACTAATGGTCACATTAGTGCTGGCTCAAATTCAAACCGGCACTAATGTGCTTCACATTTGACCCTTTTTCTACTAGTGAACCTTTGTTATGCACTAGGGGAAGAAGGAGTAACGACCATCACCGACGGT
>NC_057812.1:673476309-673501342 GCF_018294505.1 Triticum aestivum
AATCCCGACTGTTGTCATGGGGGTCGTTTCTCCTTCTCCGGGTGCTAGACCTTTGTTATACACTAGGGGAAGAAGGAGTAACGACCAGCACCGACGGTCGCAAATGTCAGAGAGGAATCAGTGAGGGAGAGTTCCACCATATATATATATGAGAGGACAAAGAATCCCGACTGTTGTCGTGGGGGTCGCTTCTCCTTCGTTCCCGTGTGATAGACATTTTGGTGTAATGCACTCGGGGACGAAGTGAGGAGCGACCATCACTGAGAGTCAAATATATACACTACGTGAGCTGAGAGTTTTCAAGAAAATACTCGACAGACAGATAGTCAACCCGCGATGAATAATAATGATCTAATTTAATTTTTGTAGTACATATATTTAATTGTACAAGTTTAATCTTTGAATTATGAACATAGGAAATGTCGTCATCAGACGACGAAAGTCTCCCGAGGGAGTGCAGCTGGTGGCACGACGATCGAGGTTTGTGCGACATGCCTCACCTGGACGATGATTGGCGCTTCAGCATTAAGCTCGAGGAGACCTTCGATGTTGAAACGGTACGCAACGACGACAAGTGTTTTTCCGTAATTAAGAATGACTACAACTATTTCAACGTGTAATTTTCATCTTTTACAATTCGAGTAGCTTATCCCATGCCATGCAATGCGCTATGCCTTGGAGAGAATGGGTTTTGAAGATCATGAAAGTTTCGAAACAAAGAAAATTCACCTAAGGACTCATCATGATGTGGATTTTGAAGTAAAGTTGTACAATTCTGAGAGCGTAGCCCATTTTGGTTGCAAAAAATGGGAAGCACTTTGCAAGATGTATGGTTTTGATGAGGGTATGCTTGTTACCATGGATCTTGGTGATCCTGAAATCGAGCAAGACAATATGGACATTTGGGTCCTTGTTGATACGCCTCCAATTCTACCGCTATGTGAGTTTCTCAAACATAGTTATTAGCTAATTTATATTGTTTATTTCAAAATAGTTGACATCTTATTTTCATTGACAGCTTATTTTCATTCTTCAAAGAATGTGCGGGAGATGGTAGACAAAACCCACTACACCGATGGCTCCGAATTAACTTACAAGGAGAAAAATCATCTGGTCAGATTTTGTACTGACATTGAGAATTACAATATCTACAATCAAACTCCTCAACATTAGGGTCAATACGTGCCACTAGTGCATGTGTTGAACTACGGTAGCTACCATGGAGATACCCTGGTAAGATTTTTTACTATTACGACATCCGTGCATCTTTTGCATACTTCTAAAACTAGTACATCATTGCTAACTATGAAGTTATTACTATGTTTTTCAACAAATAATCTCAGAGAATTGTGTGCCTTATTTGATGTATCAGAAAGGTAGCCTTAATGTTTTGAACATACAGCCAGGTCATCCTACGAATCTCAACTGTCCATACCAGATTTCTAAAAGGAATAGAGACATGCAAATCAAAGGATGGAAAAAATGTATGGACAGTCGTAAGGAGGTTCTTGAAAGCAAAAGGAAGCGAAGCGCAAGAATTGGAGACAGGATAATATCCATTCTCCATAATGGAGAGTCAGGGTCTATATTGTTTTATGCTATTTTACCTTAAAGAGGGTATTTAGGTCCTACCTAATACTGATGATCATGTGCTAAGATAATTAAGTAGGGTTGGTTCGATGACTATGAGGATGATGATCGTATGACTTGTTATTAATAACGAGTAGAAGTTGTATGACGATGCTTAGTAGACTTGTTATTATATATGATGATGCATGATGCGAGCATTAAGAGTTATTATATATCAGCGGGTGAAATGAACATGGATTGGATTGAAGTGAAGGCAACATGCATGTGGTGCAGGTTGAAAGTAGTACAATCCAAACTTGATCAAATTAGGATTAGTATTATTTTCGACATGCACCACATGTTGCCTCACTTCTATCTAAGTCATGTTTAGGCATAGCAGTAGCAGTAGCACGGAGATAAAAGAGAACACATCTTTCTATTAGCTACCTATACCAACCTAAATTAACCCCCAAAATCCGTAAGCCACCTCCTTTCAAAAAAAAAACCAGCCCCTGAAATGCTGACGCGTGGAAGCCTATTGGTCTCGGTTGATGCTACCAACCGGGAACAAAGGCCCTCGTGCCTGGGCTCGCCGGAGCGGCCACGTGGAGGCCCATCTGTCCCGGTTAGTATAAGAACCGGGACTAAAGGCCTAGGGCATTAGTAACGACCCTTTAGTCCCGGTTCCCCAACTGGGACATATGGGCCTTATAAACCGGGACAAATGGCCATTTTTCTACTAGTGTTGGGATGCTTAGCTTGGCTAGATCGTGTAAAAGGCCCATTGTGAGCCCGTGGTAATCCCGACAAGTAGGATCCTCCTTGATTGGATCACACATGTCAACTTGCTTTTCAGAGACCTAAAAAGATGAAGCCCCTCTCCTCCCTCTGTAACTAGAGAGGTAGGCAAACCTCAGTTTGGAGCCACCTCGATTTGGGATGTCGGAATGGGTTGTCTCAAAAGAAAGAAAAATGCTTGACTATGGCAAAAATGCCACATCAACGGATGATTACGGAGAAAATAGTATAGACCTATCCCATAATACTAACCCTCCGCCCCCTGATTTTCAGGGGTGGGCCCTGCTTCCCCACTAATAACCAACTAAAAACTGCTTCATACTCTTGACTATGGTGTTAGTGATTTTGTGAATTAGACAAACAAAAAAACAGTGATTTTGTAAATTCATGGGTGTCGGGGTGCTCCAGCAAAAGGTCTTCTTTTCTTCACTTGAGAGTGCGTCAAGTGGTGCGCCCAACCGCCGCCACGTGTCGCGCTCTGGGTGTATTTTCTTTTTAGGAAGCAGCGCTATTTCGAAAAAAAGGAAAGGAGCGCTATTCTAGGCGGTTGTTCTTTCAAAGAAAAGGAAAAGCATAGCCATGCATCTATGGAAGCACAATCTAGGCTTCTCGAAAGGGAAAAACATCCACTGGTAAAAAGGAAAAACCACAGCATGTACTTCGGCGAGAAGCACAACCTTGCTTCCGTGGGAAGCACAATAACATGACATGTGCTTTTTGAAAGGGAAGCACAATCATGTTTCCATCGTAAAAGAGAGTAAAACACAGTTTGTGCTTCTGCGAGTTGCGAGAAGCAAAACTGTGCTTCTCAAGAAAATGTAAAACCCCAAATCTTGATCATCATTGACTAGTGACTACCAGTCTACTACTGGCCTCTTGCAA
This sequence comes from Triticum aestivum, assembly GCF_018294505.1. NCBI lineage: Eukaryota > Viridiplantae > Streptophyta > Magnoliopsida > Poales > Poaceae > Triticum > Triticum aestivum. The sequence goes on from NC_057812.1 coordinate 673,479,559, forward strand.
AGGGAGGGCAGTAAGTGCAATTTACTTTTTGAATAATAACTTTTTCATGATTTATATTCTGAGTAGAGACAACAATCTCATGACTATAGGCCATTATCAGTACCAGCAAACAAGGAACCAAGAGGACTATAGGCCATAGTTTGCTTAGTTTGCTGTAGTGAATATCTGGATACTGAATTCTTTGTACAGCAAGATTCACTCGGTGGAATACTAGGCTATGTGTTATGTCAGGTACTTAAGAAAGGTATCATCCCCTGGATCTCATCTTATCATTGGCACTACACAGGTAGAAACTTGCATGTAAGTTAAGACAGTTACCCAGAACTGATATTCATACAAGATGTTCATTCATCTTATTGCCATGATATAATAACGTATTCTTACAGTTCTAACAAGAGACTGTGCCATCGGAGTTAAGGCGGATATGGATTTAGTAAAATACTAGCTATAACTCCCGGACGCAAGGGGCACACAAGTCCCGGGCGGGCTCGTGCTCTGTGTGGACTGTGGTCCGCTTCGCTTCGGTCCAAGCCTCCGAACGTCGGGTCTTGCTTACTCCGTCAGAAGCTAGCCGTTCTTCTGAATTTGAATCACAATTTTAACATGATCGTTTATTTGTTTTCGTTGCATATCTTTGGGTTGAAGCTATCCTTGAAGTTCATTAATTGCAGGCTAGTGGGGAAGTGTATCTTCCTCCCCAATTTTCCCGATACTTGAAACACCAGCCGATGGTCTCCCACTCTAGTGCCGAAGTTTTGAGTATCCCACCATCGCCAATGCCATTGCTGAACGTTGCTGGCTCCGGCAAGTACTCAGCCAGCTGCGCATTCTGCCGTCACCACAGCCACGGTCATCTTGTGTGATAACATCTTTAGGGTGTACATGGCTGCCAACCCCGTCCAACATCAACGCACGAAGCACATTGAGCTCAACATCCACATTGTTCGTGAGAAAGTCACCCTCGGCCAGATTTGAGTGCTTTTTTTTTTCAAACATGTAACTGTCGGTCATGGCTAACTACGATTCTAACTGACCGACCAGGTCACCATCTTGTAAGCGCACGATGCACAACTTCTTCCACGTACTCGTGCACGTCCTGGCATCGATCCCATGTGCTATACAAGCCGAGGAATAAAATAGTGATCCTGCCAAATGCTCTGAAAATCATAGGTTTTGATCTGTCATACTCACTACATACTGGACGGGGAAATTTAGCATGTATTTGCGAAAGCGCGTCATACTCTAAAAATGTGTACTGTATTTTTTAATTTGGTTTGGTTCCTCCGAATTCAGAAACATCCTCTGCAAGATTGGCATTAGCAGCCATTGAATATGGAAACTGTAGATAGACGCGTTAGTTAGCTCAATTTATACGTATGAATTAATGTGTTAAGAAGTAGTCACTCTGTTGATGGGATTTAGGAGGCCATCTTAACCATGAGATGAAAAAGACATCGACGACCCACAAATAGTTTGGCAAACATCTGCTAGTAAGTGTTTCTCTTTTGAAAACGAAAAAAATTAGCAGGCCATCTTAACCATGAGATTGAAAGAGTTTTGCTACACCTACGTAAAAATCCTTACGAAACATACATACGATGTGAGCTGGCTTAATTTGGTTGGAAGGCACAAAGGCCCAGGCCCACCCCTTAAAAATTAGGGGGGAGATGATTAGTTTAGGATGGAAAGAAACATAGATGTACGTAACTAGTTACGTAGGTGTAGCATTTTTGAGATGAAAAATACATAAACGATCCACGCATAGTCTACCAAACGTCTGCTATCACAGGACTGCTAGTAAGTGTTTCCTTTTTGGAACGAATAAAATAATTTAGGAGGCCATCTTAACCATGAGATGACAAAGACATCGATGGTCCACGTATAGTCCGGCAAACGTCTGCTATCATACGGCTGCTAGTAAGTGTTTCCCTTTTGGAAACGAATAAAAGGATCTAGAAGACCATCTTAATCATGGGATGAAAAGGACATCGATGACCCACACATAGTCTAGCAAACATCTGCTGTCAGACGGATGGTAGTAAGTGTTTTCCAATAGATGTTGTGAAGTTTTTTTTTCCTTTGATCGCCGTTTGTGGCTAATAATTGACCGGCCAGATTTTGTAACCTTGCTTGCTACCCAATGAATAAAAACCCTACCTTCCCCTAAAAAGAAGACAAAAAATAAGGAAGCCTTCAGGGCGGCACGCTTTGCATGCCGGCCGGTCCAATTTGCGGGCGGGCTGGTTCGACACAGGAGGAGGCTGCTAATCCGACAGCTAGCTTATTTTAATTTTTTTGAATACTCTCCAACCTTAGCCTCCTCTTTGTTCAAATGGCGAAGGCATATCATATTGCAACACGCTATCTAGGTAGTCAGCGATTACGTCATATAGTAGTTTTGTTGCTAGCTTAATTTCTCACAAATGCTGCTGCTGCTGATAGCGAGTCTGAGGTTATATATATTTGGCTGAGGAATACGTCGAATGAGTAGCACCATGGCCCATTACACGCCACCCTAACCTAAATTTCTCTCTACTCGATTACATTCTTCTCTTTGTACTGCTATATATAGTATATGGGAAGCATGGGCTCGGACGCATCCTTCCCTCGATGGGGTATCTGCTCCCTCCATGGCCTCAACATTGAGGTCCGGGCGGGGCTGGACAAAGACGGTCTCCCCGGTGGCGGCAGCGGCATTAGAATCCATTCGCATTTTTGGGGCGAGGGCCCAGTGGCCGATGCCGAGCATGGTTTTCCCGTTTACACGGGCTACTCCGAGGCAAGGGCCTTGATCGGCGAGGGAGCCACAGCGGATCTGACAAGGCTGTCCCGCCAGGCCCAAGGCATGGTGGCGAAGATGTTTGCTAGCATCACCGTTGGCGGGGACGGAGATGAGGAAGCACCGGCGCCGGCACAGCCCAGGGCAGTGCAGCTGCGGCTATCGCCGGAGCTTGCGCTGTGGAAAAGCACCCAACACGCAATCGGCAACGTGCTTCCCCCTAAGGGCAAGGCGCTGAGGCAAGCTTCGCCGCAAGTGCTCGCCCAGCTGGGCGCCACCGACTGGCCCGCGGCCCTGACCACCAACAACGCCCTGTTCGGCGGCTGTATGTCCAACATGCTCATTGGCGCCACCGACGTGCGCACCATGTTCTCCAACTATGTCACTGACATGGCCATTAACTACGAGTACGGGTACAGCCACGTGTTCCCCACGCTCCACGGGCTGGTGCAGGATGCGCTCGCCGACGCCCACGCGCTGGGCACCCCTTACGGCCGGGAGCGCCGTGAGGCTGTCGTGGTTGGCCTCCCGTACATCCAGGACAAGATCGCGCTGGAGGTGATGCACAAGGCACGCCTCAAGGACCGCTCCGCGCAGATGGATCGCCCTGCCGCCCAGGTCATCTACCTGTTCGACAGCAGCGTGCTCGGCATTGCAGCCGATGCCACGGCCCGGGGCTTTGACACCGGCGCCGCCATGATTGACCTCGTCTTGAGCATCAACAGCCACGACGTCATTGACGTGGGCTTCGACCTGGTCAATTCCGAGATCATAAACTCGTTCCTCAACGTGGCCGACATCGCCGCCTCAGGCGTCGTGAGCGAGCCGGCGCTCCGGGCCATCTACGACGCATACGCCGCCACGGGCGCACGGGCCTTCACCCAGAGGTGGCACGAGCCCTCAGCCCGGATGGTCGACAATGAAATCGCGTGGCACATCTGCAACGACCGGCACATGCTCTTCCGCCGCGCCCTCCTGGGATGGCCCAAGGCCCGCAAGTCGCCGGCGCGGCCCCAGCGCAAGGCGGACTTCGACGAGGTCTTTGACGCCGACTTCCACACCACCGGCTTCAGCAGGCCCCTGGACCCCGAGTACGCCTGCGACGGCGAGGAAACCTGCAATCATGTACGCCGGTTCCTCCGCCAGCGCCAGGACGAGGACCAGCAGCTGCTTGGCGCCCTCTGGTGGTCCCTGGTCATCGGCCCGCTGGAGTACGTCCGGCAGGGCGAGGTGGACGAGCAGCACGAGGAGAACCTCGCCGAATCCGTCCGCCTGCAGCTGATCCAGCTCTTCTCCAAGGGTCTCGTCGACGAAATGGCCTGGCTCCTCGCTCATGCGAGCCACCACGCCTGGCAGGTGAACTACCTGTACGAGGCCGCCATGTTCGGCAGCATCCTGGACGGGGGCGCCTTGACAGGCAAGCTCGACCGGGCAGAGGAGGGGGAGGAAGTTGACCTCGGCTGATCCTGGCGCGGCGCATCGGAGGTTCTGGCCGGGTGCTCCATGATTTCTCGAATGCAGATTTTGTGAGCTTATGCACCCGGGCCTCACTATCCTAACACTCCAATGTTACTTTGAGATCTGTGCTACACAACTATCTTATTACATGGAATTTTCTCTTTTTTGTTCCTCTCATATAAAACATGTCTTGAACTTCAAACTTTGCAGTACAACATAACTTACTAACTAGAATGTGAGATAAAACTTTCAGATTTTTTTGTCCGACATAAATATGAAAATTAAGATTTTTTTAATCAAACAAATCTCATTTTGTATATTTATGTTGGACCAAAAAATCTGTAAGTTTTATCCCACATTCTACATAGAAAGCTTTGTTGTGCTGCAAAGTTGAAGTACAAATACATGTTCTATATGAGAGAAACAAAAAAAAGAAAATTATTTGCACGAATCGTGATGCAGGAATGAGTGGTTGGATAAGAAGTACCCGGGTGCATAGACTCTAAAACATGTTTTCGATGATTTCTCTGCCCTGCCCAACGTCGACCTGCTGCGTGCTACGCTGTATGAGCTTTTGCACTGTTTGCCTGGAGTGCAGATCAGAACTACCAAGCCAACGAAGTCACTTAAGCCTTTCTGCTACTACTGCTTCTTTATTTTTGATATAAAAGGTGGATTGTATTGGCTTAAAATAAAGCACACAATGAGCTCACGGCCGGCCTCTGTATAACTAAAATGCATAAGCCAATACCAACTAAAACACACACAAAAAGACGATAACAACAAGCAAAATGACCAAAGCTATACGTAGGCGAGAATAAAAAATCTAAAGTGATCAGATCCGTGATCGACAAACTAGAACAATGATCATATCCACACCAACCACCTCATGACACACGTTGACGACGAGGTTCTTCAACAACAACGCCTTTAGGAAGGGAGTGGCACTCAAGTGTCATCAAATCCAACCACAAGGCCAGAATTTAGATTTTCACCCTGAAGAATCTGTCTGAGCATATCCAAGCAATAACTTCAACAAGGTAACGACGTAACAAATACATCGCCATTGCCAGATATAACCACTCGGGACTGACCTAGGCTTTCGCCCCGGAGCCGAGATAGGGTGCTCGGGTAGCATCACCATCGAAGTCACTGATGTGTTGTCGCCACCACTTCTCCATGATCCCGACAGGTACATGCGATGCGACCGCCGCCACTGCACAACCATCCATCTGTCTCAAGTCGTTGTTCATAATTTGCATCTCACCGCCGAAGTTAATCATTGGATTAGGAGAGATGAACCCTCTCATAAACCGTTCAATGACCACTGCTGTCATGGAGCCATAGGAAGTCACTGCAGTATGTTTGCAAGCCCCTCCATCCAGTCGATCGGATCTGAATCGCCATGTCATGGACCTTTACTCCACCTGTCCACCACCACACGCGCGGAAAGGTAGCACCTCGAAAACGTGGTCCACAACTAGCAGAAAGGCCTACGTACACCAGTCCTCGGCACCGCATCCGATTGGATCTGGCCAGAGATCTGACGCCAGCCTAGGCAGCGAGATGACACCGGCCTGGGAAAGAAATCGAATTTTTTGTAAAATCTACATCATAATCTAGGTTTAATCACAGATTCTGAAATGAAACTATTGTGAATGCTGCAATGCAAGGCTTTGAAAATTGTAAACTATAATGATGATCTACAAAGATAACTACTAAGTATATACGTAGTCGAATGTAGGTTCAACAAACAAATTGTACATCCTACTGCACTACAAGAAAGCTGTTAATGCATGACGGATTTCTGATGACGTTCTCGAAAACTGTCATGGATGGACTACTACAGCCCCGCAGGCCCGCTCAAGCCCGCTCAAGCCCGACTAACAGTCCCGCGTATAAAATGCTAACCCTAAACCTGCTCGGCCACTCCTCCCTCCCTTCCTCCTGCGCAGCCAGCCCCCAATCTCTCTCCCACGCAACTCCTTGTGACTCCACGGCGCCGCCGCCCGATTCAGGCGACTTCTGTCAGCTATGGCCGGCGCCCAGCACACCCCCATCTTCCCCTCGCTCCGCTCTTTCCTCCCCTCCGGTTAGATTCACTACGCCCGGCCACCAACGCTCGCTCTCAACCCATATTCTTAGCTAGGGTTTCGTCGCCGGCGTGGCTCCGGCGGATTCTCTCCATCCCCTGCCACCTGCTGGATGGTGCTCCTGGAACAGGGCCGCGCGGAGGCCCTCCTGCCGTAGGATGTGCTGACGCGGCGCGCCTGCAGCGGCTGTTCGGGATGAGCGCGGGCGCGACAGCCTTGTCCCGGTCGATGATGGCGGCGGTGCTCCTTCTCATCCTCTACCTCCAAGGACACGCACCAGTACAGCTCAGGCACCCCCGTCCCCAAATCCCGTCCACCCATCCGGCGTTGTCTAACTCATCCTCAGGCTCGTGGATTCGCCTCCTCCTGTACGCGACACTTGAAACGTGGACGTGGTGAGCTTCCCTTCTCTCTACCCCCAAATCTGGATGGCACTAGCATCTGTTACATACATACATATGGATAAGCACCTTGGTTTGGTACTTTGGTTCAGTTTGTATTCAGTCTGTATGCGTCTGGATGTGAATGGCACTTGCAGTATATGGCCGCTCCTTGGTTGTCCATTTGTATGCGTACATCAGTATGTAAACGGCCACTCCTTAATTGTTATTTTGAACAAAACTGCCCCTTAATTCTTCATGTACTGAAATGAATCCTTGGAAGCTAGCACTACATGTCTGTTGTTGCTGTCGTCTTGTACTACATGGCTTTTTTTCAATTTAATTTCAGTCAAGTTTAAGTGAATATAATCTCCTTTGATCTGATGTTTTGGTCTGAATATTTACATTTTAATTATCATGTACGTACTAATGGATTCTCAGATATTTGGTCGGTGTTATCTTCTAAAATAATAGTAAATGCAATCCTTAAATAGAAGTAGAAGAAGCATGTCTGCAAACAGAATTGTACATTTTCATTCCTTTGTAGAAGTGTAATAGATTATTTCTTGAAAACATAAAGATTTCAAGTATAGCGTCAGAACAAAGATACAAACTATAATTTCAACATCTGGTAAATGACATATATAGCGAGTTGGGCGTGTCAAATGTTGATGTACAAACAGAATACATTGGATTAACCATCTACTTTTTAGAACAGTTCGGAACGTAGCTCAGTTGCTCACATTAACAAAGATAAATATTAAAACTGGTAATGTTTGCAGTGCCAATTGAAGCTGCCATAGACACGAATGAACTGGACAATTGTACTCTTGCATTATATTTAAGGCATAATGTTAAATCCAAATAATAGACCTGCTATGAAACTGAATAAATTTTATGATTGTCTTTTTCATAGTTGAGAGGCAGTCCTTTTATCACATGGGGACATATCTCAATAGATTTTTGAATGCTCTGGGAGCTAGAAATTGATGTTACATTCAGACCTCTTAACACGGCACATATGATTGTCAGACTAATTTCTTTGATCTAGACATTGTAGTTGGCACATCTCCTGCCTAATCGACGTCGATACCATTATCCTCAAGAAGAACATGATGAGATTGAGACCCTTCCATTCTTCTGCTTGTTCTATTCTTGATGTGAATTAGCTAGGATGTAGAGTTTTGTCTATTAAAGGTTTGGGCTATTGTGTGGTTTCAGTAAAATTATAACTGCCTGAATATTAGTCTGTGCGTAACATCTGAACTGGATCATGTCCTTGATATCATGCATCGCACTGTTACACAACTAAAGTTGCCATATCTTGGTGGACCATGTCCTGGTATCATTTATCATTCCCCTGAGTTTATGGGCCTTATAATGAATGCTATTTTCTGCTTGCTTGCATTCAGAAATGAGAATAAATTATTTACTGTATTGGATGCTCCTCTCCTCTTTTTGTTCGGTTCTGTCTTTTTTTCCACTTCCTGGTTTGACATATTGGAAGAGCAAATTATGTTATGTTCCCGGCCCATCTCTTTCTGCTATCTTGCTGCTGCAAGACCTGGGAGTTTTGGTGGCTGATATAATTTTGACAATTTTGCTGCAATATCTTCAGTTTCTCTATTGATTCGGACAATTTTACTGCTGCAATAGTCTGAAGCAGAACCTCTGTTCTTTTCATTTGTGCAGGAACTTTGCTCCCATCTAATCTGTTTGGGCTGTGTAAAGGGAAGAGAAGGGACGAGAGCAATGTCTGGTTGGGTTTTGTCAAGGGAAGGGAAGAGGGTAATGACATGGAGCAGCTGCAAGGGCTTACTAGGAGAGGAGGGTCGACCCCGATGCCATGGAAGGTCTCTCTCTCTCTCTCTCTCTCTCTCTCTCTCTGTTAATGAGGTAACATAATCATGAGCCAATTTAAATAAACATGAACAATTTGTTAGATTCATCTATCTCTTTTCATTCCGTAAGTTGGAGCTTATTAGATGTGAAGTAGATTCAGAAAAATTGTCCCTTTTCATTTGATGCTTGTTTGCATTCACACACTGGATGGCCATGTGAAGAAATTTACATGTGTTTGTCTAATATTGCCTGAAAGTCATGTCTTTAAAATGTTTACGCAAGTTGTTGATGCTCTTCTGCTCTAGCCTATGCTGGTCAAGTGGGCAGCTTATAAAATTGGTATGCACAGAAGTAACACGGATAATAAGATCAATATGTTTATGATAGAAAAGCTTTTCTGTATATCCTGAATGAATATAAATGATGCATGATCATTTCAAGCTGCACTTCCCTATCAATTATTTCATTGTTTATCAAGCATTTTCAAGTTTTGTAGTCCACTACATTATAAATTTTGATTTTTCATCTAATAACAAATACATAGCTTAATGTTCAATGAATAAAACTAAGTGTGGGCGATCTCTCAAGGAAACTGTATCATATTCTTTGTTGAAAGTTTCCATGCCATTTGAAGTTCATTTGGCAAGCAAGTATCATTTACTATGTGTCAGCCCTTTGAGATGTAGTTGCAACATAAACATTGCCGCTGCTCGTCGACCCGGATGACATAAACTTTAAATGTTCATGTGTCAACAAGTTTACACATCATGGGGGGATATTGTTTGTTAGTGACATGCCATTTCGTTGGCAGGTTTATACGGCCTCAACTACTGCTGCTATATTACTTGGAGTTCTGTGATGTGTATTTTGTCACTTTGTGATTTGACTTCCATTTGACACACTTTTCTTTGGATTAATTTTAAGAAACCACATCTTTACTCCTGTTTTATAGTAGATACAATGTTATTCTCATTTGTAGGCACTATAAGATTTAGGAATTCTGGACAATATGTAATTCTTTTTTATTTTTGTTGCAATTCTCTTATTTCTACTGTCCATTCATATTTGCAAATATCTAATATTCTTGTAAATATGGTAGGTAAGATTGGATAGCGTGCTACTTAGTGCTGCCCATCACAATCAGCCATAGGATGATAGTTGCCATCAAGAGCGTCAACAGCAAGAGCCTGAATAACAACACCCTCAATAGTTTATATGCTCTGATGTAAAATGGATTGTACTGGTTCATAACTCTGCTGTGTGATATATGTTCTCAATATATGTTGTATGTTATCATTTTGTAGAGGATTTTTTAGACTGCTATGTTTTAGGTACGTACAGATGGATGTGATAAACTTTGTAATGTTACACACCTTGCAAATATTTTTTGTTGGGCCAAAATTGGCATTAGGAATTGTGTAACGCATTATGTTAAAAACATACTGGGTCAAACTTTGGCCAAAAGAAATGGGCTAATTGTCTCAACCAAATTTAAACTGTCTTTAAATTTTGCCTAAATCCATGATGAATTTTGTGACGAAAAATAGCATCCACGTAGGCAGCCACATCATTCGAATTAGTCAACTGAAAATCCTACGTGGAGTTAGTCCATGACGGATTGTTCCGTTAGAAAGACTTGGGCCTGGGCGGGCCTGGGGCAGATCCATGACGGCCAAGATCTGTCATGACTGGTACGGTACCAAATTATGACGCGATATACATGACGGATTTCAAATCCGTCAAGGATGGACACCCATGACAGTTTTTCGTTTATCTGTGACGGACTAGATCCGTCACGTATTAACAGATTTCTTGTAGTGCTGGATGTAATCTGAAACTCGTGTTAGTATGGAAACAAGCATTACCCATGAGTTGGTCAAAAGATTCAACAAACAAATGTAGGTTCTGAAATACAATCTTGGTTTGAATACATAATATATAAGGATAATCCGTAAAGCAAAATTTCGATACACAAGAGTTCATTTGAGCCAAAAAAACATTAATTAACATCACAAGAGTTAGAGTAGTACCTCTCCTTATCCCAATTCAGCTCACTTGGGAGAAAAGAGACAACTCCAGTTAACATGATTGAATCTATACAAGGAACTGATGAAATAAATGTGACACTCACGTACACTTCGAGATTCAGAGAAACACAAATATTCTCCAAACTACCATTTTGGAGAACATATTCGTCACCGAACTTCAATTTAATCTTATCCCTGAAAGCAACTACTGCATAGTCCACTGTTTAACTTGAACAACAAAATACATATGGCGCGATGCTACAGAGTTTTCTTCCAACACTTCATGATATATCATAGTTTATTCAGGAGTACAAAACTTGCTAAATTAAAGAAGTGTTAGTGTCCATTAATTACTTCTGGCACATATGATAGTATAAAAAATAGTTATGCTACAAAGTTCAGTTAAAAATAATGTACTGACCTACTAAGTTTATTTCTTGGGATCAATATTCTCATTAATTTCCTTTGGAATTGTAGTTGGTGCTAACTGCTAAGAACACACTTGTTGATTCCATGTTACTGCAGATATAAAAAGAAAAGGAAGGAGACGTTACATCAGGCTTACATAGTTCTATTTCACGACGATTCGTTGCTTTGCATCTTCTTCCTTGACACAGTATGCTATAGGCAGTCAAGCTACAAGAACAAATCATCTAAGTAGTAACAACGGGACAACCATAATCTAACACAGTAGCAAGAAGAAACCGCCTCGACCTGGGCAGCAGCCATGATAGTCAACGTTAGGGTGGCGCGAGGACAATAGGCGGCAAGTCAGGTGATGAACGGGAGTGGCTGCAAGGGGGAACAATGGGGAGCGCGCTGGGCATCCCCCATTGAGGATCGACGGCCGAGGCCGAGTGGAGCGGGCGGCGACGAGCGATTGGAGTGACGACCGAGTTTAGGATCGGCGAACGGCGGTGGAGTGGAGGATCAGAACGGCAGCGGAGGATCGCGGCAGAGGCGGGCATGACCATGCCTTTTGCCGAAGCAAATCCGTGCCTCTCACAAAAACAAACCCGTGCCTCTTGCGTAAGCAAATCAGTGCCTCTCGTGGTAGGAAAAAATAAAATGTGTTTTTTTTTCGTTTCCGAGAGGCATCACGGTGCCTCTCACAAAGGAAAAAAAATGTATTTCTTGTTTTGTTTCCGAGAGGCACGGCCGTGTCTCTCACGGAAGGAAAAAATGTGTTTCTTTTTCGTTTCGTTCGTGCCTCTCGCGGAAGAAAAAAAACACTTTTTGCACATTTTTTTCACATGTTCGACAATGCAAATGATTTTCCAAATTTCACCTTTGTTTAACTAGTTTCTATGTAGTTGTTTCTTCGTCTAGACCTTCTTCTTATTTCAAGTAGGTAAAGAAAAGAAATGGAAATGACATATGTGTTATCCTCAAATAAATATGAAAATGAGATTTGTAAGTAATAACCATCATCCGGGATGATAAGTGTAATATTTTGCATAACTAGTAAGTGTGCACTTGCAACACACATCTATTTGAATTAATAAGTGTGCACGTGCAACACGCGTCTATTTGGATTAACACACTATACTAAACTTAATACAAGACAATTTATTCATAAATTTGAATTTTCCCTATAAAATACACAATCTCTTATTCCCTACTCGTACAAACAATTTGAAATATCGTTTCTCCTTAATCAACATGTCTCCTGTATTAAAAGACCACCAAGTGTTTCCAATGTATAAAACTCAAAATTATTTAGAAGATTCATCATGATTCTCCATATGCACACATTTATGCAAGTATAATCACACATGAAAATGTCACTTAGGACAAGTTAAGAAACCGTTCCAGTGCCAACAAACTCCAGTCAAGAATTATTATTACAATTGAGTGTCAACCACAATAGTGGGAAGAGACCTCTATGGTTTGTTGAAAAGAGGAAGCCATTGTCAGATAGAAAAGTGTAGAGATGTCTTGACTGCATAGGATCAGTTGTGAAACAAGACCAAAAAAATGCTAGTTGGACCATCCGATTCTACTATTGCACACAAGTATCGTAATGTCTGGAAGCAAGAAAAGTGACTTACTTTATTATGAAAATAGAACATGTAAACCAAATAAAAATTACAGTGATAAATTGCATAATTATAATTGCTATTCACTGGACAAAAGAATTAATACGACAACTTGGAACAGTTACTTGAGTACTACACATTTCTTTAAGGGCTCAACATTCTAAAATTTTGACAATATAACAAATATCCTCTCAGTTTGTAATAATATTGATATGAAGATAAATAATTTGGAAATGGTCTTCAACATGCGTAGGCTACCACTTGTAAGAATAACAGTGGCAAAAAAAAGGCCAACAAATGCCAGTTTAGAAAGAAAAAAACTGCAGACATGCTTCCAATTTTAGCAACTCTAGTGGATAAAACATACCTTACCTCTCAAGTCAGGAAATAGTCAAATGAAAAAATGTACTTCTTATAAGTAGTAGAGATGAAGTCATAAGGATCATGATTCAAGATATTCAGAGAAATATGGTTGGTCTCTCTGTATGATGCGAACTCGTCACCTCTACCAAAGTGGTCATGTGTAGTATGTAATGTAGAGTGCAATAATGAAATAAAATAAATGATATGAGAATTTACCATGACCACAAAATATCCTACATTCGTCATCATCATAATCAACATGCATTTTTTGCTTCTCTTGTATGTGGTCCAAGTTTTCTATCAGAAAAATATGTTAACTCAACTGTAGATAAGGACGGTATGAAAATGCTCATGTAAAATTATAATTGCCATGTATCTACTGGACAAACAAATACACTTATGCAAACTTCAGGTTTTTTTAGTAAAACTTATGCGAACTTTTTTTTTCACTAAAACTTATGCAAACTTCTGGGTTTTTTCACGTAATTTCATGACTGCAAGTAAGGTCTTGGTTCAACGAATTTGTCTGTGGGTTCATTATGTAGTCGTGAGTTGGCCATGTAATAACCGGTAGTCAGTACTTAAAAAAACAGGAATGTCTGTTGCAGGCACATGAAAATCAGTGAAAAAATAAATAAATAAAGAAGGCATTGGTTGCCTGAAACCTAACTGTGTGTGCTCCAGCGCGCCTCTGTTTCTCATTGCCTCATCTCTAGTTCCTGTACTTCTAGATTTGTCACCACCAGCGAGGTAGCAATGATAGTAAAAAAACAACACTCGGTGCTTACCTGATTAGTGCGTGCATGCGGCGCGTTCGCGTGAAGGCGAGCGTCTCCGTGGTTCAGGCCTGCGAGCGGCCGCGGCGACCGTATCCTCTCACCTGCTGGGCGGCGTTGTCGACGCAGGTGAATCAGTCGTCCAGCTTTGAGGTGGTGCCCCCACTTGATTTTTTTTGGCCCGCTTATACTGGTCCAGGATACTCTGCGTTGCCCCCACTTGAAGGGCGTCAGCGGTGGGTGGTTGTTAGCGTGGGTATTGTGGACGGAGCTGAAGTCGACGCGGATGCCGGTGGTTCCCGAAGAGCATGCCAGGACGTGGACGAAGTCGTTGCAGTCAATAGAAAAGTGACCTGGCCTCCAGGCAGAAGACGAGAGCGGTGACGGCACGTGTGTATGTTCGGACGAAGCCGCAGCTCCTCCTCGCGTGTCTCCCACGGTGGCTCGCGTGGGTGGTGGGCTGGTGACGGCAGGCGACTCGCGATCGCGATTCCCGAGACGATAGGATGCGCTCGCGATTAGTTTTCTAATAATTAGATGCGTTCATGATTAGTTATCTAATACTCCCTCCATCACAGTTTAAAGGGTGTATCTCCAAAACCAATTTTTTTCACAATTAGAGGGAAATAGGGCGCATGTCATTAGTTAGCCCGCTGAAATTACTCCTTCCGCTTGCCTTCCTGGTGCGCATGCATGGTGTGAACTGAAAGTTTAGGTGGAGGTGTGAATCGGTTTTGTTTGCATGCATGGCTGTGCGAGGCCTTTTATTGGATGGTGAGGTTACTATGCGTTTGTTTGGCGATTAATTAGGCACATATCCTTAACTACCGCAGCTCCAGCGCATCATTTATTCCTGCCAATCGCTAGCGACCTTGAGCCCAGAGAAATGTGAGGTATGCCCTTTAAACTGTGATGGAGGGAGTAGGATGCGTCCGTGATTAGTTTCCTAATAATTAGATGCGTCCATGATTAATTTCTTAATAGGATGCGCGCGTGATTATTTTCCTAATAATAGGATGTGCCCGTGATTAGTTTCCTAATATTAAGATGCGTTTGTGATTAGTTTTCTAATAATTATATGCGTATGTGATTAGTTTCTTAATAGGAGTGTCCGTGATTATAGTTTCCTAATTGACCAGACATAGACTTTCATATTTTCCTCCGCAGTGGAGTAGGTCAGTCAATGTAAATTGCTAAGTGCATACAGAGAACAAATTAGGTTAAGGCTAGCCGTTAGATTGAGTTTAATGGGACTAACCATGCGGTGGTAATATATCCGTGTATGTTTTATGGGGTGCACTTAGAGAAGATAATGTTTGCTCTTTTATAAGTAGTATAGATTATTTGTTTGAAACAAATACTCTGATAAATATTTTCAGACGTTTAGATTGTACGTAGTGTTCTGGAAATCCCATCAGTACAAGGCTCAAATCATCAAATATCATCTAATCCAACACATGTATAAAATCGGGTTGTACATTTTGTACCAAGGTGGGCGACCTGTTCCTCTGCATGCTTATGCTTCTTTAGATCTAGAGTCCATAAAAAAGAGAAGTCTTCCAGTCTACATGTAAGAGGTAGAATGCATGCAAGTGCAACCAATTCTTTTGGAAGAATTGTAAACTGACAATATTTCAGTTAGCTTCAGATGGGCCTCTAGTGCAAGAGTGAGGGGGAAACAGATGCACAAGGAGCTACAACTAATAATTTATATATAGTTATAAAGCCAGTTAGAGGTCAACTTCTGAAGGGCTCACAGTTCCACACCAGAATAATCACGGGAGAAACATTAACCGTACACTCTACACACAACCAAGCAAAATGTCCTAAGAGATGGAAACTGCAGTTTTGTTCTAAAGTTCATGCAAACAGACTGATTAACTAACCATCACTACAGCAGATGAAATCATCAAAGTAACCTATATATAGAACATATAAAACAAGGTATTTTCCCACATTACAGTTGAGCTACTGCAAACCGAACCTTGGTAACAAATACAAGGCTATATGCAAATATAACTACAAGGAAGTCCTACCTTTGAATTAAATATGGACTAACATGATATGCTGATGTACCTGGTATGGAAAAAAAGAATCTTTCAGTAGGGTATGACCTACTATTCAGCATGCTTTTGTATCAATCTACACTAATCCCTATTGCAACAAATAATAATAGTTGGTACAGTTATACACCACTAAAAATACTTAGTGTTGGGATAAAAATGAAACCTTGAACATAATCCCCCAATAGCAAAAATACACACGTAAACTGTAGTTTCAAAATTGAGTTGACTGGTGATGTAATCAGAACTAACTAAAGTCGATCTTTCGTCGTTCAACAGGGAGTCATGGTCAACGCCTCTTGTTGACGGTGAGAGACGGGGTTGGAGGCGGCAGCCTCCAGCAGGACCCGCGCTGTTGGAGGTGTAGAGTTGGGGTGATGCCCGGAAGATTGGGGGTGGGTGAGGAGTAGGAGGATCGGCGGCGGCTCGTCCATGCGGCATCTATGGCGGCTGCTCGCGTCTGTGAACAGGCAGCGGGGTGCATCGTGTTTTAGGACGATTAAGTTTCTGTTTTCGCGTGCGTGATTGTAGGATGTTACGGGTTGTGGAATTCCATATTTTTCTCTCCGGTGAAGAATGGTCTCCTTTTTTTGCGAAAACCGATGAAGGATGGTCAGTCAATGTAAATTATTAAGTGCACATAGGAAATAGATCAAGTTAAGGCCAGCGGTTGTAATTGATCTGTGTACTTCTTGTGGGGTGCGTTTAGAGAAAATCATGTTTGATTGTTTATTAGTAGTAGAGAAAAATGAAACCTTGAACATAATCCCCCAACAGCAAAATACACATGTAAACTGTAGTTCCAAAATTGAGTTGATTGGTGATGTAATTAGAACTAACTAAAGTCGATATTTCGTCGTGGTCTCTTCAAATCAAGCTAAATATTAGAAATGCTAATCAGAAATCAAGTCAACAAAGGTCAATACACTAGTAGAAAACAGGGCTATGGTCCAGGCCGGCTCGGCCCATTAGTCCCGGTTCAGTGTAGAACCGGGACCAATGTGGGCATTGGTCCCGGTTCGTGAGTCCAGGGGGCCGGCCGGGCCACGTGGGCCATTGGTCCCAGTTCGTCTAGACCTTTTGGTCCCGATTGGTGGGACGAACCGGGACCAATGTGCCTCGCTCCTGGCCCACCACCATTGGTCCCGGTTGGTGGCTTGAACCGGGACCAAAGGTTTCCCTTTAGTCCCGGTTCATGTCATCAACTGGGACCAATGAGGTGCCTATATATACCCCCTCGCGCAAGAGCAGAGCACAGTGCTCTGTTTTTTCTGGCCGAGGGGGAGAGGGCTTTGTGGTGCTCTAGCTCACCTCCTATGCACATGAGGTGTTCGATGGAATGCCCGAGCCACACTACTTAAGCTTTCTCCTCTCGAAGCTCGACCTCCAAGCTCCATTTTCCTCGAGATTTGTCTAGATTTAGCGGTCCGTCACGCCCCGTCCCCGTCTTCACCGCCGTCGATCACCCGCGCCGATCTCATCACCGACACCACCGTGGTGAGCCTCTTGTTCTTATCTTCTTTCTGAAAGGAAAAATATTCTTACTTGTATGTTTAGATAGATACTTGTATCATTTTCTTACATTTATTATTGCATCTTATATAGTGCGATGGTTTTGGTATCCGCCCCCGTCGGCCCTCGTCCTGTCTATGATTCGGATTTGGTATGTATATTATCTTTATAACTATTGGTTCATTTATTGTTTATGAAAATTATGCCGACCAACGTGACATAGATTTTATTTATCTAGGATGTATGTGAATCGGAAATGCCAACCGACCCTATTGTCGAGAGGTTAAATTTAGTTGAAGAAGAAAACAATTTGTTGAAGGAAAAAATAAAAAAAATTGAGGAGGAGAAGATGATATTGGAGTTGCATGTTGCGGATGTCGTCGATGATCACAAGATCAAGATGGATGCAATGCGCTTGAAGATTAGAAAGATTAGAAAATATGCCATTCATACCGAGGCTTGGTACCATTATGCCGTTGGATCAATTGTTATCTTGGTTGCGATTATGATCGCATTTGTTTTCGCATTGAAATGTTTTACATAGTTTCAATGTATGGTTTAATTAATTAGATGCTCTGGAGAGCTATATGTTGTTAGATGAGAACTATGTATGCACTTTGGTTTTAATGTGATGATGAATTTCTATTAATTTGGACACTTAATTATATATAATGCATGCAGATGAACCGGCAATGAATGTACGGTGACAGACACACCCGCGAGTACATTAAGGGCGTGCATGAGTTTCTCGATGCGGCTGAGGCAAACAAGCAGAATGGTTTTATGTGTTGTCCATGCACTGAATGTGGGAATACAAGGTCTTACTCTAACCGGAAAATCCTTCACTCCCACCTGCTTTACAAGGGTTTCATGCCACACTATAATGTTTGGACGAGGCACGGAGAAATAGGGGTTATGATGGAAGACGGCGAAGAAGAAGAGTACGATGAGAACTATGTGCCCCCTGAATACGGTGATGCTGCAACGGGGGGAGCTGGTGAAGATCAAGAGGAACCAGACGATGTGCTCAATGATGCTGCCACGGGTGAAGCTGCTAAAGATCAAGAGGAACCAGACGATGTGCCCGATGATGATGATCTCCGTCGGGTCATTGTCGATGCAAGGACGCAATGCATTAGTCAAAAGGAGAAGCTGAAGTTCGATCGCATGTTAAAGGATCACAAAAAAGGGTTATACCCCAATTGCGAAGATGGCAACACAAAGCTCGGTACCGTACTGGAATTGCTGCAGTGGAAGGCAGAGAATGCTGTGGCTGACAAAGGATTTGAGAAGCTACTGAAAATATTGAAGAAGAAGCTTCCAAAGGATAACGAGTTGCCCGACAGTACATACGCAGCAAAGAAAGTCGTATGCCCTCTAGGATTGGAGGTGGAGAAGATACATGCATGCCCTAACGACTGCATCCTCTACCGCGGTGCATACAAGGATCTGAACGCATGCCCGGTATGCGGTGCGTTGCGGTATAAGATCAGACGAGATGACCCTGGTGATGTTGACGACGAGCCCCTCAGGAAGAGGGTTCCTGCGAAGGTGATGTGGTATGCTCCTATAATACCACGGTTGAAACGTCTGTTCAGAAACGAAGAGCATGCCAAGTTGATGCGATGGCACAGTGAGAACCGAAAGAAAGATGGGAAGTTGAGAGCACCCGCTGACGGGTTGCAGTAGAGAAAAATCGAGAGAAAGTACTGGGATGAGTTTGCAAAGGACCCAAGGAATGTGTGGTTTGCTTTAAGCGCGGATGGCATTAATCCTTTCGGGGAGCAGAGCAGCAATCACAGCACCTGGCCCGTGACTCTATGTATGTATAACCTTCCTCCTTGGATGTGCATGAAGCGGAAGTTCATTATGATGCCAGTTCTCATCCAAGGCCCTAAGCAACCCGGCAACGAAATTGATGTGTACCTAAGGCCATTAGTTGAAGAACTTTTACAGCTGTGGAATGGAAATGGTGTACGTACGTGGGATGAGCACAGACAGGAGGAATTTAACCTTAAGGTGTTGCTGTTCGTGACCATCAACGATTGGCCCGCTCTCAGTAACCTTTCAGGACAGACAAACAAAGGATACCACGCATGCACGCACTATTTAGATGACACTGAAAGTATATACCTGGACAAATGCAGGAAGAATGTGTACCTAGGCCATCGTCGATTTCTTCCGACCAACCATCAATGTCGAAAGAAAGGCAAGCATTTCAAAGGCGAGGCAGATCACCGGAAGAAGCCCGCCATGTGCACCGGTGATCACGTGCTTTCTATGGTCAATGATTTACACTATGTAATCTTTGGAAAGGGTCCCGGTGGACTAGCTGTTCCGAATGACGTTGAGGGACACGCACCCATGTGGAAGAAAAAATCTATATGTTGGGACCTACCCTACTGGAAAGACCTAGAGGTCCGCTCCTCAATCGACGTGATGCACGTGACGAAGAACCTTTGCGTGAACCTGCTAGGCTTCTTGGGCGTATATGGGAAGACAAAAGATACACCTGAGGCACGAGAGGACCTGCAACGTTTGCACGAAAAAGACGGCATGCCTCCGAAGCAGTATAAAGGTCCTGCCAGCTACGCTCTTACGAAAGAAGAGAAAGAAATCTTCTTTGAATGTCTGCTCAGTATGAAGGTCACGACTGGCTTCTCGTCGAATATAAAGGGAATAATAAATATGCCAGAGAAAAAGTTTCAGAACCTAAAGTCTCATGACTGCCAAGTGATTATGACGCAACTGCTTCCGGTTGCATTGAGGGGGCTTCTACCGGAAAATGTCCGATTAGCCATTGTGAAGCTATGTGCATTCCTCAATGCAATCTCTCAGAAGGTGATCGATCCAGAAATCGTACCAAGGCTAAGGAGTGATGTGGCGCAATGTCTTGTCAGTTTCGAGCTGGTGTTCCCACCATCCTTCTTCAATATCATGACGCACGTCCTAGTTCATCTAGTCGACGAGATTGTCATCCTGGGGCCCGTATTTCTACATAATATGTTCCCCTTTGAGAGGTTCATGGGAGTCCTAAAGAAATATGTCTGTAACCGCACTAGGCCAGAAGGAAGCATCTCCATGGGCCATCAAACAGAGGATGTTATCGGGTTTTATGTTGACTTCATTCCTGGCCTTAACAAGATAGGTCTCCCTAAATCGCGGTATGAGGGGACACTGACTGGAAAAGGCACTCTTGGAAGAGACTCAATAATATGCAGGGACGGATATTCTTGGTCTCAAGCACACTACACAGTTCTACAATACTCTACCTTGGTGACCCCGTATGTCGATGAACACAAGAACAGTCTGCGCTCCAAACACCCGGAGCAGTGCGACGACTGGATTACATGTGAACACATCACAACTTTCAGCAGTTGGTTGGAAACACGTCTCAGAGGTGACAACACTGTTTGTGATGAGTTGTACTTGTTGTCCAGGGGACCATCTTTGACTGTATTGACTTACAGAGGATACGAGATAAATGGGAATACACTTTACACGATCGCCCAAGATCAAAAGAGCACCAACCAAAACAGCGGTGTATGATTTGATGCAGCAACCGAGAGCGGAAAGGACACATATTATGGTTACATAGTGGACATATGGGAACTTGACTACGGACCTGATTTTAAGGTCCCTTTGTTTAAGTGCAAATGGATCAATCTGTTAGGCGGCGGGGTACAGGTAGACCCACAGTACGGAATGACAATAGTGGATCTGAAAAATCTTGGGTACACTGACAAACCGTTCGTCCTAGCCAATGATGTGGCACATGTTATCTATGTGAAGGACATGTCTACCAAACCGAGAAAAAGAAAAGATAAGGAAGCGAATACATCATACGATGAGCCAAAGCGCCACATAGTTCTTTCAGGAAAAAGGGACATCCTGGGAGTGGACGGCAAGACAGACATGTCTGAAGATTATGAAAAGTTTCATGAAATTCCTCCCTTCAATGTAAAGGCTGACACAAGCATCCTGATAAACAATGAAGATTATCCATGGTTACGGCGCAATAAGCAAATGACACAAGCGAAGAAAAAGTGAAGACTTTCTCTCGCAATAAGCAAATGCTATGTGGGTGAAATTGTGATACCATCCCAACTTTCAACTTTTTCAGAGTTCATTTGAAATGCTTTCATGTCTTATGGTTCGAAACTTTGATACTTCGAAAGTGATTGTCCATTTTGTACACGAAGTGCATCAAGTTTTTGTCGTAACCCTCTCTACTTTTTGGAACATGCTATGTGGGTGAAATGATGATACCATGCCAACTTTCAACCTTTTCAGAGTTCATTTTGAAATGCTTTCCAATTTCAGAGTCATTTAGCTCAAAGAATGAATTAATAGCAAACAGAATGAACTACAAAACTTTTATGAAAATAAAAACAATCAATTAAAATATTATGTTATGATCAACTAAAATAAAACTATAATATTCTTCAATAG
>NC_057812.1:673502191-673502884 GCF_018294505.1 Triticum aestivum
AAACTATTCAAAATTTTAAAACTAATGGCACTAACAGAAAGTTTATAATTTTTGTGACCTAAAATCAAAAAGAAATCACTAAAAAACTATAAGTATTTAGTTGTAAGTATAAATAAAAATAAATAGAAAAAAATTCTATTTTTATAGTAAAGTTATTCATAAACTAGTGATTCACACAAATTTTTTAAAATTCAAATTTAGACTATTCAAAATTTAAAACTAATGGCACTAACAGAAAGTTTATAATTTTTGTGACCTAAAAGCAAAAAGGAAATCACTAAAAAACTGTAAGTATTTAGTTTTAAGTAGAAATAAAAAATAAAAAACTAAAAAAATGTAGAAATAAAAAAGAAAAAACCAAAAAAAATGCCACCTACTGAGCATCCGCGGCCTGAATACGACTAGAAACCCTACATGGGCCAGGATTCAGGCCCGCAGAGGCCCAATAGGCCCACAGGCAGTATCAAGTTTAGGCCCGAAAGCCTGCATTAGAGAGGAGCTCGAATGGAGAGGCATAGCAGCGCTTATAAACCAGTGCCGGCGCCCTTCAGCTAGCGATGTGGGACTAAACTTTTGGGCGCGGGCAGCACAAGGGCATTGGTCCCGGTTGGTGGCACCAACCGGGACTAACGGGAGCATTGGTCACGGTTCGTGGCACCAACCGTGACCATTGCACCCCTTTAGTCCCGGTTG
>NC_057812.1:673503146-673508946 GCF_018294505.1 Triticum aestivum
TTTTTTTCTGTTGATGATATGATGATGTTTTTTTTCTGTTGATGATATATATGATGATGTTTTTTTTTCATATATGCATTTTTTCATATATATGATGATGTTAGTGGAGAGGAAAAAGTAAAATAAGGAAAAGGAAAATAAGTAGAGAAAGAAGGAGAAGAAGAAGGAGAAGACGAGGAGAGGAAGAAAAGGAAGAGGAGAAGAAGAAAGGAATAGAGGAGAAGAAGAGAAAATTAGAATATATATTCTATTTTCTCTTTTCTCCTCTATTCCTTTCTTCTTCTCTTCTTTTTTTTCTTCTTTTTTTTCTTCGACACATGGGGGGGGGTCGAGAACGTCGGACATTCATGAGAGAGGCGAGGAAGAAGGGGAAGAAGAGGGAGAAGAAGAGGAGAGGAAGAAGAGGAAGTCTTCTCCTCTATTCTTTCTTTTCTCCTTTTTTCTTCTTCTTCTTCCTCTTTATTTTATCGGGAACGAGGGTTGTCGAGAGGTCGAGGAGCGGTAGAGGAGAAACCCTAAATAGAAAGTATCGTCGGTGTGAGATACATGTACCGTCGGTGTCGGACACTACACCCACATCCCACAAGTGGCGCGGGCTTCGACGCCCACGTCACTTGTGGGACGTCGATGTAGTGTCCGACACCGAAGGCCACATGTATCTCACACCCATGATACTTGCTAGCTATTTAGGGTTTCCTCTACCGAAAAGAAGAGGAGAAATAAATAAGAAGAAGAAAAAAGAAGAAAAAGAAGAGGAGAAGAAGAAAGGAATAGTGGAGAAAAGAGAAAATAGAATTATCCTATCTTCTTCTCCTCTTCTTTTTCTTCTTTTTTCTTCTTCTTCTTCTTCTTCTTTTTCTTCTTCTTCTTCTTCTTCTTCTTCTTCTTCTTCTTCTTCTTCTTCTTCTTCTTCTTCTTCTTCTTATTCTTGTTCTTATTAGCCGGAAGTAGAGAGAGGTTTCCTAGTGTCAAAGTATTGAAGAAATCCATTCCTTCATCATTAGCCGGAAGTAACCAGGGCATGTTGGTACGAAGTTCTGCAAAGTTGTTTTGGAATGGAGTCCCGGATTGAATAATCCGCCTTTTGGTACGAATTCAGCAAAGGCCTTCCAAATAGCGATATTCGGAAGGCTCTTGCTGAACTTTGTACCAAAAAGCGAATTATCCTATCTGGGACTCCGTTCCTGAACAACTTTGAAGAGCTTCGTACCATCATGCACATGTTACTTTCGCCTAATGATGAAGACATGGTTTTGCTGAATCCCTTGACACTAGGCAACCTCCCGACCCCTCGGCGATCCTATCGAACATGAGAGGAAGAAGAGGATAAAAAAAGAAGAGGGAGAAGAAAAAAAAGAGGAGAAGAAAGAATAGAGGAGATCTTCTCCTCTATTCTTTCTTCTCCTCTTATTTTTCTTCTTCTTCCTCTTTTTTTTATCGGGAACAAGGGTCGTCGAGGGACATAGATGTAGTGTCATCGTTGTCGATATATACCCCCTCCCGATAGCTTACTATGATTAGGTAGCTAGTTCTACGTTTGGCACTAATATATCCATCTGTCATGTTTGAATAATAATTGCCATGTTGTAAATATTTGTAGAAACTATGGACACCGCCCTAGACGAAGTAACAAAAAAAGCGTTGTTAAGGGACATAATCGCAGAAGGAAGTGATGCCATCTCGTTGTTTCTCAATGAAACCGATGGTCTGGAAGGAGAGGGTGAACAAGCTGGCTACGGTGACCTAATGCCGGTGCAAGAAGAAGAACATGAGGACGGCTCCGGTGACCCAATGCCGGTGCAAGAAGGAGACCGTGATGACGGCTCCGGTGACCGAACCGAGTCCGGCCAGGTATATATATTAGTTAAGCCTATGCTGACTAGTTGATTGATGCATTCATTGTTTTGGTATGTACACATATTAATTAAGTCTTTATTCTTTTTTCTAGCCCTCCGGATCGAGCATAACTTCGGTAAAGAGACGAGGCCCGAAGAAAAAGTTGAGCTCGGATGAAAAGTTTGAGATCATAGCAATCGCACCCGACGGCCAACCTATTGAACCCCTCCGGACAAAGAGCGCATTTGTTGCTCAGTGCGGGGTTCTGGTTAGGGACAAGATCCCGATAAGCATCCAGCAATGGTTTAAGACGGCTACAGAAGACCCTGAGGTCTCTTATGTCAATGATATGCAGAAAAATGATCTTTGGACTGAGCTGAAGTCAAATTTCACCCTACCGCCTGAGGATAATCCAGAGAACCCAGTTAAAGAGAAATTAATCAAGTCTTTTGCTCTGAAGAGGATGGCAGAACTATTCAGGAGGTGGAAGAAAGAGCTGAATAAGTTTGTCGAAAATAATGAGACACCAGAATTCAAGGGCAGATATGAGAATATCAGAGATCACTGGCCCGCATTTGTGGCCCACAAGACATCGGAAAAGAGTAAGAAGATGTCGGCGACAAACAAGCAAAATGCTGCGAAGAAGAAGCTTCACCATCGCACGGGGTCAGGTGGCTACCTCGTAGCCCGGCCTAAGTGGTCCAAGACTGAGAATGATCTGGTTCATAAAGGGATCGAACCAGAGACAATTAACTGGCCAGACCGTTGCTGGACTTGGTTCTTCGGGGCTGGCGGAACACTGGACCCTGTAACAGGGAAGTGCATTTGGACGAACGATCAAATGGACATACCAGTCAGTAAGCTTAAGCAGTATATCGAAGCAGCGCATGAAGGGATGTTCTTTCCAGACAGAGAGAACGACGAGCTCACAATGGCCCTCAGGAATCCTGAGCACCCTGGATGGACACGAGGCACGCCAGGCTCCATTCCGTGGAAGGTTGGGTTTCCGGACGCAGGCGGTTACAAATCCCATGAGAGGAGGAAAAAAGTGCAGCAGACCCAAATGCAGGCGCTGCAAGCAAGGGTAGACGCGATAGAGGAACGAGAAGCAAATCGCAGCAAACGTACCGCCGAAGCCTCCCCCGAAGCTACCCCGCCATCTCAGCGCAGAAGCAGCGTGGCTTCCACCGAGCTGCTTCAGCCGGAGCATGCCTTGACGGCTCCTGCCAGCTATCCCGTGGATGCTATAACGGAGTCTCAAAATTGCCACCTTATGACGCAATGGATGAATTTGAAGGTCAAGGCGGCTGTTGGCTCTGTTTTTCCTACTGAATCCGGCGCAACTTTTCACTGCCGGCCGATTCCAGAAGGATATGCTAGGGTGATGGTGGATGAGATAACAGAGGGATTTGAGGACCTCCAGCTTGACCACCCTACCGGTGAAGGGGAGACTCGGCTGGGGTCTTCTCTGAAGACTCCATGCCTATGGCGGAAGGAGCTCATCAACCTTCCGAACTGGACGCCACCGCCTCCTCCTCCTCCTCCGGCGAGTCAGGGCACTCCGCCTCCACCACCTCCTCCTCCGGCGAGTGACGATCAGGGCCCTCAGCCGACTCCTTCTCCGGCGCGTGGCGACACTCCGCCTCCTTCTCCGCCTGCGCCGATGCGCCCGAGCAGCCAGCCGCCTCCTTCTCCGCCTCGTCAGCAAGGGCGGAAGAGACCTGCCGCCGCTCCAGCTGCTCCGGCGCATCGTAGTCCTTCTCCTCCGCCTTTTAAGCAAGTAAAGAAGACAACCGGTACGTCTGCTCGGTCGGCGTCTAGCAGTACAACCAGAGGCGGGAGGACATACAGATTCGGTCCTTCTCTGAAGACTCCAGAGAAGTTACCATACGAGAGGACCCAGGAGGAGAACGCCGAGATCGCGCGAGAAGAAGTGAAGAAATTCTTTGAAGGGGTGAAAGCAAAGAACATCCACCTCCGGAGGAGAAGGTAGATCGGGTGAAAGTGAAGCGCACTCTGGCTGCCCTGACAAAACCACCGAAGTCTGATCCGCCGAAAGGAAACTATGACCGCATTATTGGAAAGGAATTTGCCGAAGCGGAGCGGTCGGGAAGTACTGTCAGTGATCAAAGGCTGAAAGAACGACGAGCTGGGAAACAAATTGCCCAGCTCGGCGAACAAGCGAAGCAATCGTGCCCCCCGCTCAAGGTGCCTAGCCACAACGTCGATAATGATCCGAGGATGGTGCCCGGTTATAGCAATCTTGCAGATTACCTGCCCGACGAAGTACATTATGAACCCATGGAGATGCAGATACAAAGATACGAGTACGGGAAGCCTCTCGTCAAAGATGAAAGATCTCTATCAACGATGATGCGAAGATTGCATGATTGGTACTTGAAAATCTGCAGAGACTCTGGGGGGAGGAGTACTTTGTATGTGAAAGTTAAAAAGGAGCATGACCTCGTTGGAATTGATCTATTGCCTGTTCCATTTGAGGAGTTCTATCAGTTTTTCAATCAATTGGCCCTCGATAAAACAACGGTCGCCTGCTACTGTCTGTAAGTAGTACTACTTCTGTCATTAAGTTTCTCTATATAGCTTAGCTCTTTCATTGCATGTATTTATAATCATCCTCACTATATTATGCAGATTGAAGATCGTCGAATTGAAGAAAAGACAAGTCGGTGATATTGGGTTCATTAACACATATCTCATAGATGCAACTCAGGTTAAATTTCATGCCGCAGAAACCGAGGCCAGCATGCTAGAATCGTTGATAATAAATCAAAACAAAGATATAATACTCTTTCCTTACAACTTCAAGTGAGTGTTACTGTCTTGTGCGTATTCGGTTTCCCTTATATATTAGTCAAGGTTATAGTAATGTAATTGATGAGTTATGCATGCGTGTGCAGTTTCCACTATATTCTCCTACATATTAAGCTTGAGCAGGGACTAGTAACCATCTTAGACTCAAGACGAAAAGATCCCAAGGACTATGCAGACATGACTCAAATACTCGAGAAGTAAGTTAAATCGATCATTATCCACCATATCAGCAACTTTGTTCATTTTCTGATATATCAAGTAATTGTTTTCTTTGTCCGGCAGGGTTTGGAGAAAATTCACCAGAAAAGCTCCGGGACTGCCGAAGGAGCTGCAATTTAGACACCCGAAAGTAAGTACTAGCTATAGTAGCATTTTAAGCGCATCTACTAGTCATTCAAGCGCTAGTTTCATCAATACCATTTGGCATTCTTGCTTATCAGTTTTATTAACCTCTATTTCTTGTAAAGTGGTTGTGGCAGGAATAAGGGAATGATTTCTGTGGATACTATGTTTGCGAGTCCATCCGCCACACGACCTGTGAGCGGGCTACACTGACGAACAATATGAAGTACGTAAATAACAACATTCACAATTTTATTTTATTACCATCATTTGTGTTGAGTTTCATTCATTCATTCATATATATATATATGTATTGACCCCCTTCTTTAAATTAGATGTTTTGGAAGCGGGATGAACTCCTAGCACCAGCTCGCATGCGAGGAATTCAAGAGGAATTGGCGGCATTCTTTCTTGACCACGTGATCCCTGAAGACGGAGAATTCTATGTGGACCCTGAGTCCGTATGATTATATTTGTAAGAGATAATTATTGTATATATGTAGCCGGTAGTGTCAGATAGATATACGAGAACTTGTTGTTCGACCAATCTCTTGGAGAAGGAGAGGTGGTCGATATCACTTCTCTCTGTATATATGCATATATGTTCATGACGATCTTCTGTTTCCTTCGTTTGCTTACTAGCTAGCTAGCGTGTCTAGTCCTCTCTATATATGTATGTATAGTACGTAGCGTCGACCAAGCACGGACATAACAGAGGACACTTCTCTCTATTAATTATAACTAGCTAACACAATATATGAAACACCTAAATTAACCCCCCAAAACCCCC
>NC_057812.1:673509307-673523717 GCF_018294505.1 Triticum aestivum
GAAGTGCTGACGCGTGGATGCCTATTGGTTCCGGTTGGTGCCACCAACCGGGACCAAAGGGTCTCCTGACTGGGCTCTGCGCACTGCCCACGTGGAGGGCCTTTAGTGAATTGAACCGGGACTAAAGGGGGGAGGTATTAGTACCGACACTTTAGTCCCGGTTCCGGAACCGGGGCTAAAGGCCCTTACGAACCGGGACTATAGGCCCTTTTTCTACCAGTGATAAGGAAGTCACCCTCAATAAAGAAAATGAAGAAAAGGGGATTAAGGGGAGTTTTAGAGGTCGGTTGGGTGACGCGAACAGAGCCAGACCGTGATTGACCACACGGAACCCTAGATCGCAAGTCGGGTGAGAAAGGACACATGGAAGCATGCTTTGTTAATAACTATTGTCATGCACCGGTGGAGTGCTTTGTTGCTTCAACCCCATCTAAAGTCCTATCAATAAAAACTTTAAACTCCAACTCTAGCGTGCTACGGCAAAATAGCGTCGACCTCAAAATATGCTATTAGCGTGCTATATCACGCTATAGCGTGCTATTAGTGAGACATCGTACACCGATACATATAGCGAGGCAAATCTCAATATGCTATAGCGTGCTATTAGCGACGCTATAGCGCGCTATTTTTTTCAGTGATAAAAGCTTTGAAGTCCTACCTACATATTTGATCGAATAGTCAATATGGACTTCAAAATGCTATTGACAGTACATCGAACAGAAAAATTAGTTGCTTTGTAATTCCACGCTGAAGCTTTATATATGTTCTGTCAGGTATATGTTCTTCTGTTTCATATTCCAAAACGAAGAAGCATGTCAAAACTCTGCAGCATACAACTCGTGTGTCTGTCTTACCTTACCTGTTCCATTGCCTATTTACTTTTTACATGGCCTTTTCACCACAGTAACTAAATTGTGTCCAAAGAACTCAGTCCTCTTAATTGATAACGTAGTACACAGAAAGCTTGCATACTAAGATAAAAATGCAAGTGAGCGGGCACAAAAAAAGCAACAAGCAGCTACCTTAATCAATTAGAAGAAGCACGATCCGACCCTGAGAACATGCTGCTGTGAAAAAGCAAGCGAGCACACTTGTAGGCAAAAGAAGCAAGCAAGCAGCCATCCTAATTAACAATTGGACCTTGATCGGTTAGAATTATTTGGTTCCCATGAGACTAATTACCTGCAGGCTGCAGCTTCGTGGGTGCAGATCGGTTGTGCGGAGGCGGCCAGCACGCGAGTATCATGGTGGACATACAGCCAGTTTCCGATAAAGACAGACTATCCGGTTTAATTAGTACCTTGGCGCCATCTAGACCGTGGCGTGAAGCTCCCTAGACACCTGTGAACGTGAACCACGAAGGGAGGGAATTTACTGGCTTCTCTGGCTCATGGATCG
Source organism: Triticum aestivum (assembly GCF_018294505.1). Classification (NCBI taxonomy): domain Eukaryota; kingdom Viridiplantae; phylum Streptophyta; class Magnoliopsida; order Poales; family Poaceae; genus Triticum; species Triticum aestivum. Next base: position 673,510,706 of record NC_057812.1, read on the forward strand.
GCGGCCACGCGCGCACGACAGAGGAGGGCGGCAGTGTACGTGTGGCAGCAGAGGAGGAGCGGCCGCCGCCGGCCTGCGCTTGCGTCCATCAGAGGAGGAGCGGCCGGCAGCGGTGGTTCGAGCTCACATCATGTGCGGCGGCAGCGGCGACCGGCGCTCGTGTCCTTCAACAGGGAGTGATTGTTGGAGGCGAGAGACGGGGTTGGAGGCGGCAGCCTCCAGCAGGACCCGCGCTGTTGGAGGTGGAGACTTGGGGTGGCGCCCGGAAGATTGGGGGTGGGTGAGGAGTAGGAGGATCGGCGGCGGCTCGTCCGTGCGGCATCTGCGGCGGCTGCTTGTGTCCGTGAACAGGTAGCGGGTGCACCGTGTTTTAGGAGGATTAGCAAAAAAAGCCCAACATTGCAACGGGAGAAAAAAATACTATACGCTTTTAATTTTTTATTAAAAATGGTCTATAATCTGATAATGTATAGTTACGGCCCAAATAAAGATGGTCTTAACCTATAAAAGCGCAGTTTAAAATTAGCAGGTGTTCTATTTCAACACGGCTTGCATGTAAATTTAATCCATACAAAGAAACTGGCAAGTGATCATGCATTTATTCATGTCATGTGCAGAATGGTGTTGTTACGGGCGAGTAAAGAAAAACGAAAAAACAAATGATGACACATGAGCACACAACGGAGACATGTGTGCATAAATGGCAGTTTTAATCGCCAACTTAGGGTAACTAACACTTTTTTTCACATGCATATTTTTTAAATACATGAAGAGTTGTTAAAAAGGTTGTTAAAAAGATACATGATTTTTAATCATAAAAAGAGGAAAAAAATTGTCTGGAAAAGAAAATTTTTGTATGGTCTCATGTGGACGCGGGTACTTACACCCCTATTTCATCACTATTTCTTGCCATACATGTCATAGGCAGTGGTCTCAGTTTCATCACTATTTATATCTTATCAAACTTGTCTTTTATTTTATTTTTTGTCATGCATGCTTTTTTTTACTTTTTTTCATGCATGTCCTCTTTTTTTCTTCTTATATATAGGAGAATAGCCCAACATCTCATCTTTATCGGATCTCCTCTGCATTTTTCTCTTTTATTTCTTTTATAGCGGATATCCCATCTTTATTGGGTCCTTTTTTATTTTTTGTCATACATGTCCTTATTTATTGGGTGTCTCTAGCAAACTTATCTTCAACTTCATGACCAATTCTAATTTTGCTAAGGTGTTCATTCCTAATCTGAATCAGTACCGGTATGCAAAAAAGACAGATAATGTGTTGTTGATTAACATTGCAGCCTAAATAGTATTTTTAATTGTTAACAGGTAAAATAACATCATATTCAGATTCTACATATTTTTCTAATCAAATTCCATATATAACATGTTAAATTTGAAGTTATGGTTTAGAATATATGAGTATTTTAAAAAAACATTTAATATGTACTGCGGGTTTAATTTCAGAAATATTAGGGGGGTTTCTATAAAATAATAAAATGGACTAAGAATGCCTATTTCTTTTATTAGTAGGTAGTATAGATTAGGTTTCTGTTTTCGGGTTGCGTGATTGTAGGGTGTTACAGGTTGTGGAATTCCATATTTTTCTCTCCGCTGGAGAATGGTCTTTTTTTTTTGCGAAACCCGGTGAAGAATGGTCAGTCAATGTAAATTATTAAGTGCACATATGAAATAGACCAAGTTAAGGCCAGCTGTTAGATTAAGTTAGGTGGACCTAATCATACGGTGGTAATTGATCTGTGTACTTTTTGTGGGGTGCGTTTAAAGAAAATCATGTTTGATTGTTTATTAGTAGTGGAGATGGAGAAAAATGAAACCTTGGACATAATCCCCCAACAGCAAAATACACATGTAAACTGTAGTTCCAAAATTGAGTTGACTGGTGATGTAATCAGAACTAACTAAAGTCGATCTTCCAAAATTAGCGACTTTTTATCATGTATATAAAAATGTTAATCAAGCATTTGAAGAACATGTTGAACAATTATTTGTAAGATGTTGATCAATCATTTGGAAAAATGAAAAATGTGTATAGAGAAAATGTTAACCACGTTTTCAAAAACTGTTAATATTGCATTTAGAAAAATTTTAATCAAGCATTTAAAAATTGTTTAAAATATGTATAAAATGTTGAGAATGTATTAAAAAAGTGAAGTTTGTATTGGAAAAATGTTAAATGTATATCAAATTTTTGTTGTTGACATATACCAAACATATAGAAATGAAAAACAAAATAAACAAAGATAACCAAAAAATGAAAACCGAAAAAGAAACAAAATAAATCCAAAAATGGAAAATGGAAAATAAAATTGAAGAAACAAATGAAAAAAGATTGAAGAAATGGAGAAGAAAATGAAAAATAAAACTGAAGAAAATAGATTAAAACCAAGAAAGAAGGAAAAGGAAAAAAACCTATGAAACGAAGAAAGAAAGGAAGAAAAAACAGTGAAATAAAGAAAATGCACCAAAACCTGAAAATCCGGTTTATTTACTTCAAGTAGTCGGCGACCTTCGGTTGAAACATGAAAAGAGCGATGGATTACTGGCTGGAAGCGCAGCGAAGGAACCAGGAGATCGACGCATCTAATCCCACACGCTCCTTTGTTGTTCATGTCATTTGTTTAGGACGCTGATAACGCCCACACATATGGTGGGAGCAATATCCGCCCACACACTATGTATGATGTAAGTAGAAGGCAACCCATATCAGTCATGTGTGGGTGAACATTAGAACTGCCCACACGTGTAGGCGCACATACTTCGTGTCACACTCCTAACAAATACTACTCATCCGCACCCCGCGCGTGTAGAACGAAGAAAATATGCCCATACGTCCTGGCATAGCTATGTTAGTTACCCGCGGGATGACGCTTTAGTTGCCTCGGGAATGGCAACTTTAGTTATCCGGGATGACAAATATAGTTGTAAAAACATGGCAACTCTCTCTATTTTGGTTAACTATAGTTGTCATGTCTAATTAATGGTAGTTTTCGCGTGTAATCAAACCATAGTTGCCGTGTGTGATTAACAACTTGCGACATGTGATCAAACAATAATTGTCATGTGTATTACGTAGTTGCCACGTGTGGTCCAATCATAATTGCCATGTATGATTAATCATAATTAGCATGTGTGTTTACCTGGTTGCCACTTACGCGCAACTGCAATTGCCATCTGTCAACAAACGATAGTCACCATGTGTGTTTACCTAGTTGTCACGTACGCACAATTGCAGTTGCCATCAAACAATGTACGAACGTTGTGTGGGCGAAGAGCAGTTAGCCCACACACACGTGGAGTAGGTGGTGAATGTGTTGGCAGAAACTGGTTCGCTATACGACGCAGCTAGCAACCGCGTGTTGCGGGTCGTGTGGGCGAACATTCCAACGCCCACACGCACGATGATGCCAACGTGGCATTGAAAATCTAACAGATTCCTTTAGAATTCATGCAAGATAGAATCAACGTGTGTGGGCGAAGTGAAAACTTGTCTCACGTGTGAGTGTTATCATTTTTTTCCGCAAATGGTGGATTTTATTAACTTAAAATGAAGCATCAAGAAGATACATAACACAATGAACATGCACTCCACCTCTGCATAATTAGGATGCACACAGCCAGTACTAACTCACACACGAAAACACGCCAACTAGTAAAGTCAGTCATATAAGACCAAAGCTATTTGTAGACGAGGAAAAAAAAGAAAAGCCCTAAAGTGATCGAAAAAGTGATCAGCAAACTACAGTAATGACCATATCCACACCAACCATCTCATGATACCACATGAACGATGAGATTTTTCAACAGCAACGTCGATCCAATGACGATGGCATTCGAGTATGAGCATTATCATTTGGGTTTATTTATTCAAGAGCACGATTACGGGCCGGACCAGTAACGACGGCCAGAGAGAGAACTATCGGTCTCGCATGACGCGAGATATAGCGCTCGCGCCTTGAGCGCTGGGGAAGCGAGCGAGCCTGCCCGGCACAGCGCCAAAAGAGAAGAGAAAGGCAGAAAGCTCAACACCTTCGCGTGCCTTTCCTCGATCGTCTACAATTAGTCAATCACAGCGCCGCTACCTTTCCTCAACTCCACTCCAACCCGCGACTGAAATCACCGCCAGCCCGACCGATCTCCGGCCCGGTAAATCTCCCGTCATCCGAGCCCATCGACGCCATGGTAATTCCTCTGCGGATTATTCTGATGTTCACGGCGTCGGATTTGGTGCAGGGGCCAGGGAGGGAGGAAATGCCGACCAAGAGGAGCGTGGGCACCCTGGGCGACAAGGACCTCAGCGGGAAGAAGGTGCTCCTCCGCGCCGACCTCAACGTGCCGCTGGACGACGGCCAGAGGATCGCCGACGACAACCGCATCCGCGCCTCCGTGCCCACCATCAAGTTCCTCATGGGGAAGGACGCCAGGGTCGTCCTGGCCAGCCATCTGGTGAGCAAAGCAGAGCACACCCTCCTCGATCCGTGCCTGCGGCCTTTTACTGACGAGTTTGTGCGGCCTGAGCTGAGGGTGTCAGATCGGGGGATTCAGTGTCAGACTCAAGTCTTCTGTTAGTCCACTAATCTCTTGGGAGTGGGTGGGTGGGGTGGGATAACGAAGAAAAGAAGAAAATTCTTTCAGCTAAGAACTCTATGTGCCGTAGCCTGTTAGTCTCGTCCTTATAGTAAACCTTATCATAACAAAAATAGTGAGAATTAACTTAGAATTTCATTTTCTTGAATTGTTCGGTACCTTACACACAAAACAGAGTCCTCTGTCCAGTTCATGTGAATTGCTTTTGTATATGTCGATTAGTCATTTATAGTAATATGTCAAACAATTTGTTCAAGTGCCTCCTTTTTTATCCAGGTGGTATATGTGTTTGAGTGTGAGCTAATTAACTCTTCATAGACTTTCCAATATGCGATTAGGCTTCCACATTTTAGTGTTAAACCCTGCTTATTTACTTACTATTTTTTTTCTAATCTTATCGATGATGTGTTACTAACTAATTGATGAATGGAAATATGAGATGGCGCGGAGCTGTATGATGAGAAATGCTCAGAGCTCATCTTCATGCCACTTAACTGGTTTTTTCACATATTGTGAATTTGAGCACTAAAAACCAACCCGGAACAACATCTTTTTTCAGAACATAAAAGTATAGCAAAAACTAACATTTCTAATACTAACGTTGTTGTCTTTACAGGGCCGTCCAAAAGGGGTCACCCCGAAGTACAGCTTGAAGCCTCTTGTTCCCCGCCTGTCTGAGCTTCTTGGAGTCGATGTACGTTATAAGAACGTAACTCATGTTTTCTTTACATATTATAAAACCTTGGCTGATCTTATATTTTCTTGATTTGTTCATCATGTGCTTTAAAAAGGTTGTGATGGCCAATGACTGCATCGGTGAGGAAGTTGAGAAATTAGCTGCTGCTTTACCAGATGGAGGTGTCCTACTTCTAGAGAATGTGAGATTCTACAAGGAGGAAGAGAAGAATGACCCTGAGTTCGCCAAGAAACTAGCATCCGTTGCTGATCTGTATGTAAATGATGCCTTTGGCACTGCACATAGAGCACATGCTTCAACAGAGGGAGTTACCAAGTATTTGAGGCCTGCTGTCGCTGGCTTTCTTATGCAGAAGGTGTTGCCCAAGTTGCATTGGTCCATGAATTACTGAAAATGCTCCACTGCTACTATTTACAGTATTACAACAATTGATGCCATTCTTGAACTAAGTGTCCTAGATAATGATTATGTTCATTGTAGGAACTTGACTATCTTATTGGAGCAGTTGCCAACCCGAAAAAGCCATTTGCTGCAATTGTTGGTGGATCCAAAGTGTCAACCAAGATTGGGGTGATCGAGTCTCTTTTGGCGAAGGTTGACATCCTCATCCTTGGTGGCGGTATGATTTACACATTTTACAAGGCACAGGGGCATGCTGTTGGAAAATCTCTTGTGGAGGAAGACAAGCTTGAACTGGCAAACTTGCTTATTGAGAAGGCCAAGTCGAAGGGAGTCTCTCTTTTGCTTCCCACTGATATTGTGGTGGCTGATAATTTTGCTGCAGATGCTGAGAGCAAGGTATGATCATTCAATAGTAGTGGCTGTGTATTAGATTTTCTATTCATTGCAAGTATTATTATACCGAAAAAAAAGCTTTTGCCCCGCTTTATATATAAAGCAAGCAGCCTCACAACCATTCATACAAGTCGGGTACAAGAAAATAGAAGAAACTACATCTGCTGGAGGCACCAACTGATGCAATACAAGTCATCCTAATTCACTTTCACAAGAACTTACTGTGGAATTTATGTTGGCAGAGATGTAGATCATAACTGGCAGAGCAAGACATGCATGGTTCTGTAATTCTGTCGTACATGTCTGGCATTATCTATATTTTTTTTAGAAAAGAAGGATGGCCCCCGGCCTCTGCATCTGGGAGATGCATGTGGCCACTTTATTGATTATTCTCGAGGACCTTACAAAGTATTACAACAATATGCCTGAATCCGCCATCTTGGCATCAAATGCCACTACTCCTATCCATATGATGAAGCGGCGCTAGCTGGGCCAAATACCCAGTCCACTCACCTAAGCCTATCATCAAAAGCCAGAAACCCCAACCGAGCCACATACCGGGTCTGGGGCATGAACTGGTCAGACGCACTCACATGTGTCGTCGCAGCCATCTTCCACTGGTCCGTCTTCAGAGCAGATATTGAGGTTTCTACCTTGTCAGGCCACTCTGCCATCGACGCCACCATGACGCCAGACAGCAACCCCCTCCTGCGCGAGTCCAGCACCGTGCATCGGGCGCCGAGTCTCCACTGCACCACGCCGCCGAGATCCGCCGTCATCAATGTGCAGGATGAAGCACCGCTCCATCAAAAAAGCCGCCCACTGGTCCTTCGAACCCGTGTACGCCTCCAAGAATGACGCCCCCAAGGAGGAAACGACACCAACGCGCCGCCGTCATCTGATCTACTGATCTAGGGTTTCCCCCGGAGGTAGCGCATAGAGATCTGGAGCTTCTCCACGGCGATGCCTTCAAGAAGGTAAGGGCACAAAAGAGTGCCGCCAACACCGGTCTTGGCATCAAGCCGAGAACTAGGTTTTCACCCGGATCCGCTCAAGGAACCTCCATCAAGCATCGTGTGCACGGGTCGCCGCCGATCTGAGCCACCGCACATTGAGCAGGTCGCACCGGTCAGATCAGATCTGTCCAGAGGGCAAACCACACATGGCGCCGACCCAACCACCAGACCCTCCATGCCGCCACCGCCAGACCGAGGTAGGATGATCCAAACGCAGCCAAGGCCGCTGCCCGAAGCAAGGCCAGCCGCCGCACCCGCCCCCATCCGCCCTAGACCGAGGCGGCCGCCGCGCCACCAAGGTCAGATCAGGCCGTGCCTCCACACACCGCGGGGCTCCGCACCGCCCCCATGGCGCAGGAGAGAGGGAAGGCCCCCGCCACCGCCATCAGCCCCCGGGCTATAGGCCGGCGGCGTCCTCCAGCGGCGGTGGAGGGAGGGGAAGAAGGACGGGGAGCCCCGGCGGCTAGGGTTGCGTCCCGCCCGAGTCGCCCGAGCGGGGGCGACGCGGGGGGTGTTGCGTTTTCATCTCTCAAAATCTATATAATGTATGTCATGCTGCATTGTACATGGATACAAACTCAACACAATTGTTCATGGTTTGGAATGGAGATATTTGCTAGCTATCATGTACTCATCCTGACACCATTTACAGATTGTTCCTGCCTCTGCTATTCCTGATGGTTGGATGGGTCTTGACGTCGGCCCGGATTCTATCAAGAAATTCAGTGAAACTTTGGACACTACCAAGACTGTCATCTGGAATGGGCCGATGGGAGTTTTTGAATTTGAGAAGTTCGCAGCTGGCACTGATGTGAGTACTCATATCCAGCACATGTACTTTATACAGTGCACATACGTGTTTGTGTTCTGCACTTCTCCTGCTAAAACATGCATTCTTTCTTCAGGCGATCGCGAAGAAGTTGGCTGATATCACAGCAAAAGGCGTGACAACCATCATCGGCGGTGGCGACTCTGTTGCTGCCGTCGAGAAGGCAGGGTTGGTGAGTAAGATGAGCCACATTTCAACCGGGGGTGGCGCAAGCCTGGAGCTGTTGGAAGGCAAGACCCTCCCAGGCGTCCTTGCTCTCGACGACGCGTAGGCTGGTGGCAAGACGTGTTTACCCGGCGTTGCGCCACTCTGTTGTTCATGCCCTTGGTGTGCAGATGCGAGTGTATCCTGAAATAGAAGTAGTGGTTTCTTTGAAGGTTTTGTGAGACGAGCAGATGTAAATAAGCTTGACTTCCGTCGCAATGGGAGCAGAGTATCTGGCACAAGCAAACCATTATTGGTCGATGTAACACTATAAACTTCTGTAAATTGCATGGCTTGAGCTGTGTCTGTTTTGAGTTCCTTTTGTGCGAGTAAAGGGGTGCGGTTTTCGAGTAGGGCGTTCTGAAGGCCGAGCTCCATGGACGCCAATTTTCTTTTCTTTTTTTGAAAAAAAATCAAAACTGAAACTTTCCAGTTTCAAAAAGTTATGAAAATGAATATATAGGTATACAGGGATGTAATGTATATGCATGTAAAATTTCATGACGAAATAACTTAAATTGCAAGCTGCAAAAAAATGTGAACTTTGAGAATGAAAGGTGCAAGTGCTGAAAAGCCACAGGTTTGTTTTTCTTTGTGTAGCTCTCATTTTCAACGTATTTCATCATGAAAATTTACATACATGTACAATATGTTTCTGGATGTATGTTTAATTTTATTTTCAAATCTTTTTAAAACACAAAAATATGAATTTCCAGTTTTTCAAATTCCGCGTCCAGGGAGCTCGGCCTCCATGCAGCATTTTGGGCGGTTTTCACCCATTCGGAATCTCTAGTGCTATTTTTGTGCGGCCTATCAAAACGAAATGCATCATCTGGAACGTCTTGCTAAAGTATATGTCAGACTAGCTAACCTTTTCCATCATTCAAGCTTTTGGTTCTACATGAAAAAGAAATCAAAAAGGATTTCTATTCAACTGACGGTGTCCTGGACCAGGGGGTACTCACCACGTCGTCTCCCGGTCAGTTAGATTGGGCCGAGGACCCCCATGGCCGTATACTCATGGGCCAGTTCGGACAGGTGCCGCATACAAGGAAGATTCCACAAGACTTGGTGGTCAAGACAAGGACTCCTCCCCCACCGGCGTATTCGGCTAGGACTCTTGTTATCCTAGGCCTCTGGTGCATTATATAAACCAGGGCCAGGCTAGTCGATAGATATACAGACAATCATACCATAGGCTAGTTTTTAGGGTTTAGCCTCTACGATCTCGTGGTAGATCAACTCTTATAATACTCATATCATCAAGAACAATCAAGCAGGACGTAGGGTATTACCTCCATCAAGAGGGCCCGAACCTGGGTAAACATCGTGTCCCCTGCGTCCTGTTACCATCCGCCTTATATAGACGCACAGTTCGGGACCCCCTACCCGAGATCTGCCAGTTTTGACACCGACATTGGTGCTTTCATTGAGAGTTCCGTTGTGTGATCGGCAAAAGGATCGATGGCTCGTCTGCAGGTCAATTGCGATGCCGGCATCTTCGTTGCCAGCTCGACTGGTCACCTTGGCTCAACTGAGGACCGTGCTCCATCTCTGATCGTCATGTTCGGACGAGGGCCTTCATCAACATCAACTCCGATCTCTATCAATATCATGGAGGAATCATCCATGGAGCTCGGGGGCTCAACGTCAACATTGCCCTCGGACGACCGTGCTGTTTAAGCCAACTTGTATCCGCTGCCACCACCTCTTAGAGCATCGCTTTGACGATCTCTTTGGTGGAATTGTGCAGAATTGAGTCTACAACAACCATGCCAAATTTCGTCGAGTTCCGATGGAGGAATCTCCGGCAATCTACGATATACCAAAGCCCTGTCAAATCTGGATGGGAATCTGGACGAGTTTAGGGCGTGGTCTCCAGCACCTAGCTCGGATGTCCTTTGGAAGATCCAACCGTTGATCTGCTGCGGAATTCCTATATATAACACCCCTCAAAATTTCAGCTCGATCCGACCGTCCAAACTCCGGAAATCTTTCGATTAGTGCATCACTTTTCGGGTATGTTTTCTGCGCGAATACGGATCCGACCCGAATCCATGTTTCTTTATGAACGTGATATGGGACAACCTTCTTAAAGGAATTTTCTCAAAGGGTATTGTACGTTGTTTTTAAACACGTGCCCATAAATTTTTAAGCTTCCTCTGAGTAATCTTCAATATCATACTGGTGTCAAACCAGTCCGGCAATACTGCTCCACGGCTACCGACTTGCACTAGACAGGTCGTCGCCTTTTGATCCGAGCTCAACTACTTGGGGGCTCTTAAAATTTATATATGAGCTGTAAATGTGTTTTCTTCTTGGTCGTTGTCAAAACACGACAGAAGCACAATTTTTTTCTCTTCCAATTTTCGGATTGACACCGAACACTTAATCTTGTTCGGACGTCATGTTTTTACTGACGTTTTTTGTTTTCAAAGCTTTTGGCACTTTTAAACTATTTGTATGTTTTCAGCACAAGTCTCGCAGTGCAACGCCGGACACCTTTAGATATTCGGCAAAAACATTCTCGAATATTGCTATATATGCATTGGTTTCAGATTGTGTCTTTGGTCAATAGTTGGGTTGACCGGCTCCTGCGCTTGCCTCCTATATTCTGCTTTGTTCGGCTAGGTGTGCAAAGGTAGAACCACTGCGATTGTGCTTCCAGCTCACATGGTTAAGCACCTCAGTGGAGAAAGCCAAAAACTGACTGTCACAAATAAGCGTAAACTGGTCAGCGATCCGATGACTGTGTTAAATGATGGGCCATTCATAACATTGGCCGAAGTGTTTACGGCTTGACCTCGACTGTCGCTGAACACTACCGGGGGCTAGTAACTGGCCTCCCAAACTAAATTCTCAATATTTTGCTCTTACATTAGAGTTGAGGTTTCATGATCATGCTTAGCATGACAACCCAAAGAAAGGAACCGATAGCGAGACTATTTTCTTTGAAAGACATTTCTTATGTTAAACAGTAATATAATATATCTCTATGCGTACCTTTGTTTATAAAACCGTATGGCCAGATTGCTTTGTTTGTCGTAAATCTTTGCCCTCATAAAGGCTTTATAAAGTAGGACAAACACTCCTCGGCTACTGGCCGAGGAGGTGGAAGCCGATGGTCGGTCAACAAAGTTTTGTACAATGCAGATCCGAGCATTAATGACGTAAAATACTTGGATACATAGAGTCATTACACATAATTTGTGATTTTGCTATGGATATCGATCCTTAATTCGGCCACCCGTGCCCGCATTAAGACTCGGGGGCTACTGGGCTTCGGGCTTATTATTTACAAATATTAAAGGGGCACATCGATCCCCTGATCTGGTGTTGCCACCCGACCAATATCTCAGTGGCTACTGCATTGCCTGTCAAATGCATAAAATTTTAAGTGCAATACAGTTTCCGAGGAGATTTTGATCCTCAGGTTGGTCGGCCGCACCCAACCTGAGTCTCGAGGACTGAGCATGCCGCTTTTTGTGTCCCGAAGTATTCTGCCGAGCTAGGACTTGATCCTCAGGCCGATTTTGCAAATCAACCTGAGTCTCAGCGGTTACTGGGATCAGTGGTCTTATGTCATCCTTCAGGTGCATCTCGGGTTTTAGACCGACACACACCTTGAGGACTACTGGCTATATATCTCGGCAGAGAATAAATTGCACCAATCAAAAATATTGACAAAAAATCGGCCCGCGGTCGGGGTGGTGCACCACCTCGGAAGCAGTCCGACATAAAGCTAGGGCGCTAGTGGCTGGCTCCATAGAGGGCATTTCCGGCATTAAGCTGAAGGAAATATGCCCTAGAGGCAATAATAAAGCTATTATTTATTTCCTTATATCATGATAAATGTTTATTATTCATGCTAGAATTGTATTAACCTGAAACATAATACATGTGTGAATACATAGACAAACAGAGTGTCACTAGTATGCCTCTACTTGACTAGCTCATTGATCAAAGATGGTTATGTTTCCTAACCATAGACATGAGTTGTCATTTGATTAACGGGATCACATCATTAGGAGAATGATGTGATTGACTTGACCCATTCCGTTAGCATAGCACTTGATCGTTTAGTTTTTTGCTATTGCTTTCTTCATGACTTATACATGTTCCTATGACTATGAGATTATGCAACTCCCGTTTACCGGAGGAACACTTTGTGTGCCACCAAACGTCACAACGTAACTGGGTGATTATAAAGGTGCTCTACAGGTGTCTCCGAAGGTACTTGTTGGGTTGGCGTATTTCAAGATTAGGATTTGTCACTCCGATTGTCGGAGAGGTATCTCTGGGCCCTCTCGGTAATGCACATCACTTAAGCCTTGCAAGCATTGCAACTAATGAGTTAGTTGCAGGATGATGTATTACGGAACGAGTAAAGAGACTTGCCGGTAACGAGATTGAACTAGGTAATGAGATACCGACGATCGAATCTCGGGCAAGTAACATACCGATGACAAAGAGAACAACGTATGTTGTTATGCGATCTGACCGATAAAGATCTTCGTAGAATATGTAGGAGCCAATATGAGCATCCAGGTTCCGCTATTGGTTATTGACCGGAGACGTGTCTCGGTCATGTCTACATAGTTCTCAAACCCGTAGGGTCCGCACGCTTAAAATTCGGTGACGATCGTAATTAGGGTTTTTGTGTTTTGATGTACCGAAGGTTGTTCGGAGTCCCGGATGTGATCACGGACAAGACGAGGAGTCTCGAAATGGTCGAGACATAAAGATTGATATATTGGAAGCCTATATTTGGATATTGGAAACGTTCCGGGTAAAATCGGGATTTTACCGGAGTATCGGGGGGTTACCGGAACCCCCCCCCCCCCGGGGGGGTTATTGGGCC
>NC_057812.1:673523942-673526414 GCF_018294505.1 Triticum aestivum
GAAGAGGAGGGCCGTCCAGGGTAGGCCGCGTGCCCCCTCCCCCCTAGTCCGAATAGGACAAGGAAGGGGGGGGGGCGGCTCCCCCCTTTCCTCTTTCTCCCTTCCTCCTTCCTTTTCCAACAAGGCAAGAGGGGGGGGTCCTACTCCCGGTTGGAGTAGGACTCCTCCAGGCGCACCCATAGGGCCGGCCGCACCTCCCCCTCTCCCTCCTTTATATACTGAGGCAAGGGGGCACCCCATGACACACAAGTTGATCCTCGTGATCGTTCCTTAGCCATGTGCGGTGCCCCCTTCCACCATATTCCACCTCGGTCATATCGTAGCGGTGCTTAGGCGAAGCCCTGTGTCGATAGAACATCATCACCGTCATCACGCCGTCATGTTGACGAAACTCTCCCTCAATGTTTTGCTGGATCAGAACTCGAGGGACGTCACCGAGTTGAACGTGTGCAGAACTCGGAGGTGTCGTACGTTCGGTACTTGGATCGGTCGGATCGGGAAGACGTATGACTACTTCCTCTACGTTGTTTCAACACTTCCGTTGCCGGTCTACGAGGGTACGTAGACAACACTCTCCCCTCTCGTTGCTATGCATCACCATGATCTTGCGTGTGCGTAGGAAATTTTTGAAATTACTATGTTCCCCAACAGTGGCATCCGAGCCAGGTTTTATGCGTTGATGTTGTGCACGAGTAGAACACAAGTGAGTTGTGGGCGATATAAGTCATACTGCTTACCAGCATGTCATACTTTGGTTCGGCGGTATTGTTGGATGAAGCGGCCCGGACCGACATTACGCGTACGCTTACGCGAGACTGGTTCTACCGACGTGCTTTGCACACAGGTGGCTGGCGGGTGTCAGTTTCTCCAACATTAGTTGAACCAAGTGTGGCTACGCCCGGTCCTTGCGAAGGTTAAAACAGCACCAACTTGACAAACTATCGTTGTGGTTTTGATGCGTAGGTAAGAACGGTTCTTGCTCGGCCCGTAGCAGCCACGTAAAACTTGCAACAACAAAGTAGAGGACGTCTAATTTGTTTTTGCAGGGCATGTTGTGATGTGATATGGTCAAGACATGATGCTAAATTTTATTGTATGAGATGATCATGTTTTGTAACCGAGTTATCGGCAACTGGCAGGAGCCATATGGTTGTCGCTTTATTGTATGCAATGCAATAGCGCTGTAATGCTTTACTTTATCACTAAGCAGTAGCGATAGTCATGGAAGCATAAGATTGGCGAGACGACGACGATGCTATGATGGAGATCAAGGTGTCACGCCGGTGACGATGGTGATCATGACGGTACTTCGGAGATGGAGATCACAAGTACAAGATGATGATGGCAATATCATATCACTTATATTGATTGCATGTGATGTTTATCTTTTATGCATGTTATCTTTCTTTGATTGACGGTAGCATTATAAGATGATCCCTCACTAAAATTATCAAAGTATAAGTGTTCTCCCTGAGTATGCACCATTGTGAAAGTTCTTCGTGCTGAGACACCGCGTGATGATCGGGTGTGATAGGCTCAACATTCAAATACAACGAGTGCAAAACAGTTGCACATGCGGAATACTCAAGTTAAACTTGACGAGCCTAGCATATAACAGATATGGCCTCGGAACACGGAGACCGAAAGGTCGAGCGTGAATCATATAGTAGATATGATCAACATAGTGATGTTCACCATTGAAACTACTCCATCTCATGTGATGATCGGACATGGTTTAGTTGATTTGGATCACGTGATCACTTAGAGGATTAGAGGTGTGACGCCCAGATAATTAGGCTATAGTAATCACGTGTTAATGATGCCAAGCCATCAAAATTACTGTCGTTAATCTCGCGTTAGTTCAGAACCGATCCAAATTCAAATTTGAAAGGAAGGCAAACAACAAAACTTTTGAAACATTAAAACCAAAATGTTCGGTTTGTGGCAAATAATCCTTACTAAATATTTATGAAGAAACCACACTTGTATAAAATGCGTAAATACTCAAAAATGAATAAAACAACAACAAAATAAATTAATTAAATGCCTTTTGTATTTTGTAAAATATTAAACTATTTTATTTAGTTGTCCAAATTAATGTGGCAGTGGTATATTTAACCTACTACATTTAGGTGTTGTTCTCACATTCTATAAAGTTGAAATAAATTAAAAACTTAATAAAACAGAAAAGAAGAAATAAAAGAAAACAGAAAATAGAAAACAAAACAATAGAAACCACCCCGCTCCCCATGGGCCTCGGCCCTTCCCACCCAACCGGCCTACTTGGCCCAACCGGCCACCCCCTGGCCTATAGGCCATAGCCCCACACCCCAGAAACCCTAACCCCCCACTCCCTCTCCCCCTCCCGATCCAATCTGGATCGGGGACGAAACCCCACTCCCCTCGCTCCTTCCCCCGCCCCCACGAACGGATCGAGATCGGGGGGCAACCGACGCCCCCGACCCCTCCCGC
>NC_057812.1:673526575-673533584 GCF_018294505.1 Triticum aestivum
CCCCCTGCGTCCCGCCTTCGCCCGCACGCTCCGGTTGCAACCCCGCCGCCGCTGCCGTCCAGGTTGGCTGCCAGCGCCCCCTCTGCCGCCGTGGTCACCGCTCGCATCCCGCGCCCGCCTCCGCCTGGGGTTGTGCCCCCCTTGCTTCGCGGTCTGCTCTGCTGCTGCTCATCGGCGATGCCGCGGCCCTCCTCCGCCTCCCTGCCGCCGGCCCCTCCTCGGGCTGCCGTGCCCACTGCCGCCCAGGCCCGGCCTTCGCTCGGGCGCCCGCACGCCCCAGCCACCGAGCAGGCTGGTGCCCGCACCCGTTTGCCAGCGCCCGTTTGGCCCCTTTCGGCCATTGACAGCGGGACCCCACCCCCAGAACGGATTAAAAAAAAGGGAATTAAAAAGTTAATAATAATATATTAAAAATAAATAATAAATAAAATTATTAAATTAATTAATTAATTAAAGGATTAATTAACTTAATTCATCTTGCTTAATTAACCTAATTAATTAACTAAACTAATTAATCCTGATTAGATTAGCCTAAGCAGATAACTAAACCCTAGTTAACCTAACAGTGTATGACAGGTGGGTCCCACCCAGTCAACCCCTGTTGACTGGTGATGTCAGCATGACATCATGTTGATGTCATAAATCCAAATTTTCGAATTAAATTAAATAATTAATTAAATTTCAGAAATTAATAAAATCTTTAGAAAATCATATCTTTTAATCCGTAACTCGGATTAAAATATTTTTCAACATGAAAGTTGCTCAGAACGACGAGACGAATTCGGATACGCAGTCCGTTCGTCCGCCACACCCCCTAACCTATCGAACCCGCAACTTTCCCCCTCCAGCTCCTCTGCCCGAAAACACGGAACCCCGGGAATACTTTCCCGGATGTTTTTCCCCCTTCACCGGTATCACCTACTACCGCGTTAGGGCACACCGAACACCGCGTATTGCCTTGATATATTTTGTGGTGCTTTGTTTGCTCTGTATTCATTATTTCTTCCCCCTCTTCTCTTCGGTAGACTACGAGACCGACGCTGCTGCTGACCAGTTCGACTACGGAGTTGACGACCCCTCTCTCTTGCCAGAGCAACCAGGCAAGCCCCCCCCTTTTGATCACCAGATATCGCCTACTCTTCTCTATACTGCTTGCATTAGAGTAGTGTAGCATGTTACTGCTTTCCGTTAATCCTATTCTGATGCATAGCCTGTCATTGCTGCTATAGTCATTGATACCTTACCCGCAATCCTAAATGCTTAGTATAGGATGCTAGTGTTCCATCAGTGGCCCTACACTCTTGTCCGTCTGCCATGCTATACTACTGGGCTGTGATCACTTCAGGAGGTGATCACGGGCATATACTATATACTTTACACTGTTACATTACTGGTGATACTGTTTGGAGATGGGGGGCTGAAGGGGCAGGTGGCTCCATCCAGGTAGTGGTGGGCCTGAGTTCCCGACGGCCCCCGACTGTTACTTTGTGGCGGAGCGACAGGGCAGGTTGAGACCACCTAGGAGACAGGTGGGCCTGGCCTTGTTCGGCATTCGCGGATACTTAACACGCTTAACGAGATCTTGGTATTTGATCTGAGTCTGGCTACTGGCCTATACGCACTAACCATCTACGCGGGAGTAGTTATGGGTATCCCGGCATCGTGGTATCAGCCGAAGCACTTCAGACGTCAGCGACAGAGCGGCGCGCGCCGGATTGGAACGTAAGCCTGCTCTTGTATTAAGGGGGCTAGTTCTGCTTCCAGCCGCCCACGCAACGTGCAGGTGTGCTATGGGCGATGGGCCCAGACCCCTGTGCGCTTAGGTTTAGACCGGCGTGCTGGCCTCTCTGCTTTGCCTAGGTGGGGCTGCGACGTGTTGATCTTCCGAGGCCGGGCATGACCCAGGAAAGTGTGTCCGGCCAAATGGGATCAAGCGTGTTGGGTTATGTGGTGCACCCCTGCAGGGAAGTTAATCTATTCGAATAGCCGTGATCTTCGGTAACAGGACGACTTGGAGTTGTACCTTGACCTTGTGACAACTAGAACCGGATACTTAATAAAACACACCCTTCCAAGTGCCAGATACAACCGGTGGTCGCTCTACCTTAGGGATATGAGGAGGGGATCGCCGGGTAGGATTATGCTATGAGATGCTATTTGGAGATGCTACTTGGAGGACTTCAATCTACTCTCTTCTACTTGATGCAAGACGGTGGCTGCGAGAAGCGTAGTCTTCGACAGGATTAGCTATCCCCCTCTTATTCTGGCATTCTGCAGTTCAGTCCACTGATATGGCCTCCTTACACATATACCCATGCATATGTAGTGTAGTTCCTTGCTTGCGAGTACTTTGGATGAGTACTCACGGTTGCTTTCTTTCCCCCTTTCCCCTTTCCTTTCTTTCTGGTTGTCGCAACCAGATGCTGGAGCCCTGGAGCCAGACGCCACCGTCGATGATGATTCCTACTACAATGGAGGTGCCTACTACTACGTGATGCCCGCTGACGACGACCAGGAGTAGTTAGGAGGATCCCAGGCAGGAGGCCTGCGCCTCTTTCGATCTGTATCCCAGTTTGTGCTAGCCTTCTTAAGGCAAACTTGTTTAACTTATGTCTGTACTCAGATATTGTTGCTTCCGCTGACTCGTCTATGATCGAGCACTTGTATTCGAGCCCACGAGGCCCTTGGCTTGTATTATGATGCTTGTATGACTTATTTTATTTGTAGAGTTGTGTTGTGATATCTTCCCGTGAGTCCCTGATCTTGATCGTACACATTTGCGTGCATGATTAGTGTACGATTGAATCGGGGGCGTCACAAGTTGGTATCAGAGCCGACTGCCTGTAGGAATCCCCCTGTCACACTTCTTGGCCGAAGTCGAGTCTAGACTTTACAAAACTTTTACTAACTTGGCTGTGTGGCCCATGGGCCCACGTCGCCATTGGGTGGTATTAGGATCTTTTATTCCTCGTCTATACTCTGGGACTCTGATCTATCTACTATTCGGGTTAAATGAATTTGCTAACTCTAAGATTAGGATCTCGTGATCGCATCCACCCGAAGAGCCCCTTATTGCAGAGGATCGCCTGCTACATCAGAAGATTCCGAAGATACTCTCTGATGTTCTCTCGAGACTTTGTGCCATCGCTTTTGCAATTCATTTCCATCGATAAATCCCTCTGGATAACTACTTACACCTATCGTTCATATTGTCATCCCCAGTTGCTCTTGTTATTACAAGATGTCCTGAAATACTCTTCGATATTCCGAGAATTCTTTACGCTTACTGCCCTGCAGTTCCTTGCTGCATGAATACCCCTACGGATAATTACTCGCGCTTGCCGAGTATCCGCTCATCCCCAGTTGTTCTTGTCTTTCACAAAAGTCTTCAAAATAATATTCGATCTTCCGAAAACCCTCTGGAGCCTTTGGCTCTTGAAATTCTTGCTTGTTTGCATTATGGATAATCCCATAAGTCTCGTAGTCATATTGACATTCCTTGTCATTACCATTTTGAGTCTGTTGACTCAATATGTTGAGAATACACGCAATCATCATTGATCCTTATAAATTACTTTTCCGGCTGAGCTGCCATTCTTTTACTGAAATTGGTTCTCGACCAATCCAATTGTCTTTGATTGTACCCTAAGGCTATTCAACTTATCCACCCCTAATCAGAGCATTGCTCCTGATCCCTTGAATTAAAAATCATAATTCCTTTGCTATTTAAACGTTGAATTATTCAGATGTCCTATAAACCAATGCATTTGCATTCCTTCTTCCTCTGATTGGGTAACGATACTCACATCAGCTCCATTGTGGATCGCCATATCCACTGTTGGATTATTGTCCGACAGTGTCCTTCATAACTAATCACCTTGTGAGTTCTTTCTCCGATACATAATGCCTTTGGTAAAATGTATCCTCTCCTTTTGCCAACCATGCTCTGCTTTTGAGCTGGTGATATCTACTCTTGAAGATTGTGGTATATGTTTCCACGATACCCTAACGGGTTGATCCGATGCCTTCCTTTATATGTGTGAACTCGGAAGTTTTCACGAGTCATACTCATCTGGTATTTCACCAGGTAAAACTTTCAACACTAATGCCTTTATCAAAGCGAATAGTGAATGGAAGGTTATACATTGAAGAAGTGGGAGTCGACCTTGAACCTTGCGTTCATGCCCAGGGACACGATGTATAACTTATCATGGAAGCTGCTCGTAAAAATAATTATTCCTTTGGTATAAGTTCATCTTATATCTGGGATCTGGCCTTTTGCACTCGTGGTTCCGACCATGTTCTCCTTTAAATAACATTTCTCGTGCAAGTTTAAGCACTTGTCTTCTACGGGGTAGTACCCCAGTCCAACCTCTACTTTGATTTGCCGTCGAGTATTACCCCCTGGTATCTCGAGATTATTATGGAACTGCCTAAATTTTTATGAGTTCATCAAGTAATACCTTCTCACTGATTCAAATTTTTCACGGGCTCTGAGTTATTAAAAACTCAAGGACACCGATAACTGAATCGAGTTCGCATTGCGATTCAACAAGTATTTGAACCCATCACTGCTTACAAATTTATTAATCCTTCAAGTCGTTCCTAGCCTGATCGGCTATATCATTATCGAGCTAATTTTAACTGTGCTACCCGGTCCTTCTTCCGGAGCACAACTTTCGATGATGAGCTAGACTTACGTCGATCTTCCTTGTCATATCATTTCGCTTTGAACATCAAGCTTGATTTTGAGTTTGTGTTGTACCCTTGGTTCCAATAACCTTTCACTTCATCATTACTTTGACTTGATGTCGTCGCCGATCGATTACATCTTCATGAACTCTCGCGACAACGGTGTCGTGATCATCAACATTCTGAGTTCATCCAGGATATCAATTGAATTCATGATGAGAAATACCATCCTTGCCCTCGATGAATTGTATTATCATCGACCACTTTATTGCCTTCCCACCAACACAAGCTTGTTCATGTTTGGTGTTATACCTTGAGTTCCTTGCTATCCTGCAATTGTTCTTCTTTACCTTGGAGTATTACCATCCTTTATGTCAAGAATGTTCTGAGATTTGTTCCACCTCTTGAGAATTCTCGACATGGAAATACTTCTCACCATCACCATTCTTTCTTGGTCCCCGTGTTAATTCTAACAAGTGAACGGTGTTGTTTGGATTCTTTCCTTCTAGCAACCCTATTTTGAAGTTAATGGTCGAAAGTTTATTCTTAGGCTATTGATTATTGAATCACCATTCTGACATTGGTCGTGCAACCCAACCCATATTTCGGGCGCACCCTTCAACCAATGTTTAATTGTGTATGTTTTCCTCGAGCATACTTCCTTATATCATTTGATCTGACAAATGTTATCTCCTTGTTCACTTAATGGTGGAAATCCATTTTTTGGGAATCTCGGTGAATTGCCGTTGAGTTCACCAGACACCTCCTTGTCCTCTCCTTGGTTTAATGGTGAACTATTGCTTCAGAAAACCCGCTCCCATAGTTCATTTCCCGAGAAGCTTGCAATGCCATTTCAACGATTTGTGTTGCGCCTTTTCTTCTCGGACATCCTGAGTCTCAGGTATCCTGACACCAATCGGATCTGAATCTCGGTCAGATATGATGGTTGGGACAACTTTCCAAGAGTTATGATGTTGATCCTTTGATGACCCGGTAACATGATGTCATGCCTAGCACCCCCCCCCCCCCGGCTGGAGGACCTATCATTATAGATTCCTTTTCAGCAAGGTTATCCATTCGTCCATGTGGAAATTGTAAGACTTATTCTACAAGTTATTCTTGATGGATCCTTCGTGTTTCCAAAGTCTGATCTTCACCTAAAGACCATGTCAATGCTATCTCGAAGCATGTCTATGGTACTCCAATTTTCAACAAGAACATTTGAAACCCACTGTTAAATGTTTCCTGCCCAATTATGCAAACACCGTTGAATGGGTAATGTCATGAAAATTTCTCTTCCCTTTCCTAAAGGGGTTTTCTACGCTATATCCCGTCATGAATATCATGCGTTGCTTGCCCTTGGGAAGGATATACCCCCTGATATATGTGTTTAAACACATTTTTTCCTTTTCATTGTTCTGTTTAATCTGATAATCTTATTTTCCGTTCCATTGGTTGGTTTAACCTTTCTTGAGGTCTATATAATCTAAGCAGTATTATTCTCCTGCTTAGGTAAACACCTCGGTGTACAACTCTGTCAGTAAGACCCTGTTGAAATTGTCGATAGCATTCCGGTCACCACCGATGGATGAGAACTTTGCCTATTGGTCCGCCTCGTTCAACGAGCAGGAAAATGGTTCTCTTCGTCCCTCGCCCCTGGTACCGACATTGTGCCGACATAACTGATAGGCTACCCTCTGACATGCCTTGCTATTGTGACCATGCGAGATGTCACCGCTCCTATTTTTAACCCACATGGTGGGCCCATAACCCACAGTTCCACAGGATCGAAACCTGACTCTCCTGTACACCCCCTGTTCCCAAAGTTATTCCTCACGCGTGGCCTCGTGTGTAATTCACGAGCCACCTTCTGATGAGATCATCAATTTGGTATCATACGCAATACTTATTCCCATTGCTCTGAACCCCTTTCACACTTCGCTTCAGGCAACGAACGATTGCCTATGCGCTTGAAACTTCTATTTTGCACCTTCTTGCTTTGCTCTCGATATTGTCTTAAATTTCAATTCGAGAGTTACTTTCCGCCACCTTCCTCGTTGTTGTCTACCAGATAATCTACCCTGCAGAGATCCATTCTTCGGTATACCCCCTTAATCTTTCGTTAGTACGATGAAATTTCCGAAGAAAGGATGATGACTTCATCATGATGACCTGAAGCAGAGAAAGGAAGACATCAATATAATGGGTCGACCTCTTCGAGAAGAGCAACCAAGACTGAGAAGATTCGTTAGAATTTCGTAACCAAATCCCTTCCCCCTTACTCCCGCTCCTAAATCTCGGGACGAGATTTCTTGTA
>NC_057812.1:673534486-673561633 GCF_018294505.1 Triticum aestivum
TGTCGCCCCGCCGCGCCTCCGTCCCCCTCCGCGGCATCACCTCGTCGACGCCGCCCCAACACCTCCCCTCGTCGGCGCCACTTCCTCGTCGGACTGCCTCCCGCTCCGCCATGTCGTCCTCGTCGGACCTCCCCGGACTCCATCGAGCCCGCTGGCCGAAATCCCTACTAACCCCCGTGAGCGCTTCCCCATGCTCTCCCTCCTTTCTTCCCCCCTGCCCCGTTGGACATCGAGGCCCGGCCGCGCCCTAGCCGTGCACGCGCTCGCGCTCGCTGCGACCTCCATTCCCCCCCCTGCGCTCGCGCGCGCACGACCCTGGACGTGCCTGCGCCCGTGACCCCTGCTCCGGCTCCGCTCACTGCTGCCCCCCCTGCGTCCCGCCTTCGCCCGCACGCTCCGGTTGCAACCCCGCCGCCGCTGCCGTCCAGGTTGGCTGCCAGCGCCCCCTCTGCCGCCGTGGTCACCGCTCGCATCCCGCGCCCGCCTCCGCCTGGGGTTGTGCCCCCCTTGCTCCGCGGTCTGCTCTGCTGCTGCTCATCGGCAATGTCGCGGCCCTCCTCCGCCTCCCTGCCGCCGGCCCCTCCTCGGGCTGCCGTGCCCACTGCCGCCCAGGCCCGGCCTTCGCTCGGGCGCCCGCACGCCCCAGCCACCGAGCGGGCTGGTGCCCGCACCCGTTTGCCAGCGCCCGTTTGGCCCCTTTCGGCCATTGACAGCGGGACCCCACCCCCAGAACGGATTAAAAAAAAGGGAATTAAAAAGTTAATAATAATATATTAAAAATAAATAATAAATAAAATTATTAAATTAATTAATTAATTAAAGGATTAATTAACTTAATTCATCTTGCTTAATTAACCTAATTAATTAACTAAACTAATTAATCCTGATTAGATTAGCCTAAGCAGATAACTAAACCCTAGTTAACCTAACAGTGTATGACAGGTGGGTCCCACCCAGTCAACCCCTGTTGACTGGTGATGTCAGCATGACATCATGCTGATGTCATAAATCCAAATTTTCGAATTAAATTAAATAATTAATTAAATTTCAGAAATTAATAAAATCTTTAGAAAATCATATCTTTTAATCCGTAACTCGGATTAAAATATTTTTCAACATGAAAGTTGCTCAGAACGACGAGACGAATTCGGATACGCAGTCCGTTCGTCCGCCACACCCCCCTAACCTATCGAACCCGCAACTTTCCCCCTCCGGCTCCTCTGCCTGAAAACACGGAACCCCGGGAATACTTTCCCGGATGTTTTTCCCCCTTCACCGGTATCACCTACTACCGCGTTAGGGCACACCGAACACCGCGTATTGCCTTGATATATTTTTTGGTGCTTTGTTTGCTCTGTATTCATTATTTCTTCCCCCTCTTCTCTCCGGTAGACTACGAGACCGACGCTGCTGCTGACCAGTTCGACTACGGAGTTGACGACCCCTCTCTCTTGCCAGAGCAACCAGGCAAGCCCCCCCTTTTGATCACCAGATATCGCCTACTCTTCTCTATACTGCTTGCATTAGAGTAGTGTAGCATGTTACTGCTTTCCGTTAATCCTATTCTGATGCATAGCCTGTCATTGCTGCTACAGTCATTGATACCTTACCCGCAATCCTAAATGCTTAGTATAGGATGCTAGTGTTCCATCAGTGGCCCTACACTCTTGTCCGTCTGCCATGCTATACTACTGGTCTGTGATCACTTCGGGAGGTGATCACGGGCATATACTATATACTTTACACTGTTACATTACTGGTGATACTGTTTGGAGATGGGGGGCTGAAGGGGCAGGTGGCTCCATCCAGGTAGTGGTGGGCCTGAGTTCCCGACGGCCCCCGACTGTTACTTTGTGGCGGAGCGACAGGGCAGGTTGAGACCACCTAGGAGACAGGTGGGCCTGGCCTTGTTCGGCATTCGCGGATACTTAACACGCTTAACGAGATCTTGGTATTTGATCTGAGTCTGGCTACTGGCCTATACGCACTAACCATCTACGCGGGAGTAGTTATGGGTATCCCGGCGTCGTGGTATCAGCCGAAGCACTTCAGACGTCAGCGACGGAGCGGCGCGCGCCGGATTGGAATGTAAGCCTGCTCTTGTATTAAGGGGGCTAGTTCTGCTTCCGGCCGCCCACGCAACGTGCAGGTGTGCTATGGGCGATGGGCCCAGACCCCTGTGCGCTTAGGTTTAGACCGGCGTGCTGGCCTCTCTGCTTTGCCTAGGTGGGGCTGCGATGTGTTGATCTTCCAAGGCCGGGCATGACCCAGGAAAGTGTGTCCGGCCAAATGGGATCAAGCGTGTTGGGTTATGTGGTGCACCCCTGCAGGGAAGTTAATCTATTCGAATAGCCGTGATCTTCAGTAACAGGACGACTTGGAGTTGTACCTTGACCTTGTGACAACTAGAACCGGATACTTAATAAAACACACCCTTCCAAGTGCCAGATACAACCGGTGGTCGCTCTACCTCAGGGATATGAGGAGGGGATCGCCGGGTAGGATTATGCTATGAGATGCTATTTGGAGATGCTACTTGGAGGACTTCAATCTACTCTCTTCTACTTGATGCAAGACGGTGGCTGCGAGAAGCGTAGTCTTCGACAGGATTAGCTATCCCCCTCTTATTCTGGCATTCTGCAGTTCAGTCCACTGATATGGCCTCCTTACACATATACCCATGCATATGTAGTGTAGTTCCTTGCTTGCGAGTACTTTGGATGAGTACTCACGGTTGCTTTCTTTCCCCTTTTCCCCTTTCCTTTCTTTCTGGTTGTCGCAACCAGATGCTGGAGCCCTGGAGCCAGATGCCACCGTCGACGATGATTCCTACTACACTGGAGGTGCCTACTACTACGTGATGCCCGCTGACGACGACCAGGAGTAGTTAGGAGGATCCCAGGCAGGAGGCCTGCGCCTCTTTCGATCTGTATCCCAGTTTGTGCTAGCCTTCTTAAGGCAAACTTGTTTAACTTATGTCTGTACTCAGATATTGTTGCTTCCACTGACTCGTCTATGATCGAGCACTTGTATTAGAGCCCACGAGGCCCTTGGCTTGTATTATGATGCTTGTATGACTTATTTTATTTGTAGAGTTGTGTTGTGATATCTTCCCGTGAGTCCCTGATCTTGATCGTACACATTTGCGTGCATGATTAGTGTACGATTGAATCGGGGGCGTCACAAGAGGGATGTCTATCTAAGTGGGAGTTCTTAAGTAATATGATTAATTGAACTTTAATTTATCATGAACTTAGTCCTGGTAGTATTAGCATATCTATGTTATAGATCAATAGCTCGCGTTTAGCTCCCCTGTTTTATTTTTGATATGTTCCTAGAGAAAACTAAGTTGAAAGATGTTAGTAGCATTGATGCGGATTGGATCCTGATCTGAGGTTTATCCTCATTGCTGCACAGAAGAATTATGTTTTCAATGGACCGCTAGGCGACAAACCTATTGCAGGAGCAGATGCAGATGTTATGAACATTTGGCTAGCTCAATATGATGACTACTTGATAGTTTAGTGCACCATGCTTAAACGGCTTAGAATCGGGACTTCAAAGACATTTTGAACGTCATGGACCATATGAGATGTTCCAGGAGTTGAAGTTAATATTTCAAGCAAATACCCAAGTTGAGAGATATGAAGTCTCCAACAAGTTCTATAGCTAAAAGATGGAGGAGAATAGCTCAAGCAGTGAGCATGTGCTCAGATTGTCTAGGTACTACAATTGCTTGAATCAAGTGGGAGTTAATCTTCCAGATAAAATAGTGATTGACAGAATTCTCTAGTCACCATCACCAAGTTAGTAGAACTTCGTGATGAACTATAATATGCAAGGGATAACGGAAACGATTCCAAGCTCTTCGTGATGCTGAAATCAACGAAGGTAGAAATCAAGAAAAGCATCAAGTGTTGATGGTAAACAAAACCACTAGTTTCAAGTAAAGGGACAAAGGGAAGAAAGGGGAACTTCAAGAAGAACGGCAAGCAAGTTGCTGCTCGAGTGAAAAACCCAAGTCTGGACCTAAGCCTGAAACTGAGTGAGCGAGTCCTAGATTAGGGGGTGTCCGGATGGCCGGACTATACCTTCAGCCGGACTCCTGGACTATGGAGATACAAGATTGAAGACTTCGTCCCGTGTCCGGAAGGGACTTTCCTTGGCGTGGAAGGCAAGCTTGGCGATACCGATATGTAGATCTCCTACCATTGTAACCGACTTTGTGTAACCCTAACCCTCTCCAGTGTCTATATAAACCAGAGGGTTTTAGTCCGTAGGACAACATTCAGAACAACAATCATACCATAGGCTAGCTTCTAGGGTTTAGCCTCTCCGATCTCATGGTAGATCTACTCTTGTACTACCCATATCATCAATATTAATCAAGCAGGACGTAGGGTTTTACCTCCATCAAGAGGGCCCGAACCTGGGTAAAACTTCGTGTCCCTTGCCTCCTGTTACCATCCGGCCTAGACACACAGTTCGGGACCCCCTACCCGAGATCCGCTGGTTTTGACACCGACATTGGTGTTTTCATTGAGAGTTCCTCTGTGTCGTCGCTGTTAGGCTTGATGGCTCCTACGATCATCAATAGCGATGCAGTCCAGGGTGAGACCTTCCTCCCCGGACAGATCTTCGTCTTCGGCGGCTTCGCACTGCGAGCCAATTCACTTGGCCATCTGGAGCAGATCGAAAGCTATGCCCCTGGCCGTCAGGTCAGATTTGGAAGTTTAAACTACACTGCTGACATCCGCGGGACTTGATCTTCGACGGATTCGAGCCACTGCCGAGCGCGCCGCACTGCCACGACGAGCATGATCTAGCTCTGCCGCCGAACAGTGCCCTAGAGGCCGCACCCGCATCGGCTCCGACCCTTAATTTGGAGCCAACTGCGCCGATCGAGGATGGGTGGTTGGACACCGCCTCGGGGGCTGCGATCCCAACGATGATCGAGCCGAACACCAGCCCCACACTCCGCGAGACTCGTGACTCCAAGGAGCCGGACTCCTCTCCGGACTCCGAACCCTCCGCGCCCCTGCCGATCAAATCCGATTGGGCGCCGATCATGGAGTTTACTGCCACGAACATCTTTCAGCACTCGCCTTTCGGCGATATTTTGAAGACACTAAAGTCTCTCTCTTTATCAGGAGAGCCCTGGCCGGACTACGGTCAACAAGGTTGGCATACGGACGATGAAGAAATTCAAAGCCCACCCACCACCCACTTTGTAGCCACTGTCGATGATTTAACCGACATGCTCGACTTCGACTCCGAAGACATCGACGGTATGGACGCCGATGAAAGAGACGATGAAGAACCAGCGCCTATTGGGCCCTGGAAAGCCACCTCGTCATATGACGTATACATGGTGGACGCACCAAAAGATGACGACGAGGAGCGGAAGGACGCACCGAAGGCTTGTTCCCTCGAGAAGCAGTCAAAGCGGCGATGCAAGCGCCGCCCCAAATCTCGCCTCGACAGAAATAACGATCACACAGACCCAGCACTGGAGCAGGGCGAACCGCTGCCGGACAGCGGCAATCCGGATAATCAAACCGAACAAACAAATTCTATCAAGGATAATGGTCCGGACGACATAACGCCGGACAGGCACCCGGAGCAGCAGAATGCACGTAAAAGGCTTGTTGCCACCGCGAGGAGTCTTAAAAAGCAGAAGCAAAGGCTCAAGGCTGCGCAAGACACACTCCAAATTAGATGGAGTAAAATACTCAACACAGCAGCGAGGTACGGCGACAATCGCCCCTCCAAGAGCTACCCAAAGCGGAAGCTGCTACCTGAATTCGATGAGGAGGCCTCAGACCCCCCACAACCAAATATCAAAGCAGCCACCTGGCCGGATAAACGACCCCTCTACCAACACAGAGCGGCATACAACACCATTCACAATACAACACGCAACCCATGCGAGGGCTCGCACCCAAAGGACGACGCAACAAGATCCATCTATGGACCACGCAAGCGCGCTCCAGCATACAATGCAACACAATAAACATCCGAACAACATGGTACAACCAGCTACAGGGGTGCCGCACACCCCCTATGTTTCACCGATGAGGTGCTGGACCATGAATTTCTAGAGGGATTCAAACCCGTAAACATAGAGACATACGACGGAACAACATACCCTGGGGTCTGGATTGAGGACTACATCCTTCATATCCATATGGCTCGAGGAGATGATCTCCACGCCATCAAGTACTTACCCCTCAAGCTCAAAGGGCCAGCTCGTCACTGGCTTAAAGGCCTCCCCGAAAGCTCCATTGGAAGTTGGGAAGAGCTCGAAGACGCCTTTCGGGCAAATTTTCAAGGGACTTATGTCCAACCTCCGGATGCAGACGATTTGAGTCATATAACTCAATAGCCCGGAGAGTCAGCCCGAAAGCTTTGGAACATGTTCCTTACTAAAAAGAACCAGATTGTCGACTGTCCGAATGCCGAAGCCTTGGCAGCTTTTAAGCATAGCGTCCGTGATGAATGGCTCACCAGACATCTCGACCAAAATAAGACGAGAACAATGGCCGCATTAACAAGCCTCATGACCCGCTTTTGCGCGGGTGAGGACAGCTGGCTAGCCAGATGCAGCACCAGCGACCCCAGTACATCTGAAGTTAGAGATGGAAACGGGAAATCACGGCGCAACAACAATAACAAACGCCGGAATAAAGAAGACAGCGCAAAGGGCACGACAGTAAATGTCGGATTCAAAAGCTCTCGGCCAGGTCAAAAGCCGCCCTCTAAAGGCACCAGGGATGAACTGTCCAGCCTCAACAAAATTCTGGACCAAGTATGTGAGATCCATAGTACCCCTGGTAAACCTGCTAATCATACCCACAGAGAATGTTGGGTCTTCAAGCAGTCCGGCAAACTCAACGCTGTACACAAGGGGGAGGATACACCAAGTGAAGACGAGGACGAGCCTCCCAAGAAAGACACTGGGGAACAAAAGAAATTTCTACCAGAAGTCAAAAAAGTAAACGTGTTACACGTGATCAAGGGAAAAAACAACGCGACACTCCCAGGAAAATATACCCTGCCGGAGAATCACAAGCTCCTCCACCACCACGCCGTTGTGCTGTTGGACTTCTTCCTCTACCTCTCCCTCCTCCTTGCTGGATCAAGGCGTGGGAGACGTCTCCGTTCCGTACGTGTGTTGAACGCGGAGGTGCCGTCCGTTCGGCGCTAGGATCATCGGTGATTTGGATCACGATGAGTACGACTCCATCAACCCCGTTCACTTGAACGCTTACGCTTAGCGATCTACAAGGGTATGTAGATGCACTCTCCTTCCCCTCGTTGCTAGATTACTCCATAGATTGATCTTGGTGATGCGTAGAAAATTTTAAATTTCTGCTACGATCCCCAACAGTGGCATCATGAGCTAGGTCTATGCGTAGTTTCTATGCACGAGTAGAACACAAAGCAGTTGTGGGCGTCGATATTGTCAATTTACTTGCAGTTACTAGTCTTATCTTGATTCGGCGGCATCATGGGATGAAGCGGCCCAGACCGACCTTACACGTACTCTTACGTGAGACTGGTTCCACCGACTGACATGCACTAGTTGCATAACGTGGCTAGCGGGTGTCTGTCTCTTCCACTTTAGTCGGATCGGATTCGATGAAAAGGGTCCTTATGAAGGGTAAATAGAAATTGGCATATCACGTTGTGGTTTTCGCGTAGGTAAGAAAAGTTCTTGCTAGAAACCTATAACAGCCACATAAAAACTTGCAACAACAATTAGAGGACGTCTAACTTGTTTTTGCAGCATATGCCTTGTGATGTGATATGGCCAAAAGGATATGATGAATGATATATGTGATGTATGAGATTGATCATGTTCTTGTAATAGGAATCACGACTTGCATGTCGATGAGTATGACAACCGGCAGGAGCCATAGGAGTTGTCTTAATTTATTTATGACCGCATGTCAACATAAACGTCATGTAATTACTTTACTGTATTGCTAAACCATTAGCCATAGTAGTAGAAGTAATAGATGACAAGACAACTTCAAGAAGACACGATGATGGAGATCATGATGATGGAGATCATGGTGTCATGCCGGTGACAACGATGATCATGGAGCCCCGAAGATGGAGATCATAAGGAGCAAAATGATATTGGCCATATGATGTCACTATTTGATTGCATGTGATGTTTATCATGTTTTACATCTTATTTGCTTAGAACGACGGTAGCTTAAATAAGATGATCCCTCGCAACAATTTCAAGGAAGTGTTCCCCCTAACTGTGCACCGTTGCGAAGGTTCGTTGTTTCGACGCACCACGTGATGATCGGGTGTGATAGATTCTAACGTTCGAATACAACGGGTGTAAGCAAGATTTACACACGCAATACACTTAGGTTGACTTGACGAGCCTAGCATGTACAGACATGGCCTCGGAACATGGAAGACCGAAAGGTCGAACATGAGTCGTATAGAAGATACGATCAACATGAGATGTTCACCGTTGATGACTAGTCCGTCTCACGTGATGATCGGACACGGCCTAGTCGATTCGGATCATGTTTCACTTAGATGGCTAAAGGGATGTCTATCTGAGTGGGAGTTCATTAAATAATTTGATTAGATGAACTTAATTATCATGAACATAGTCTAAATTGTCTTTGCAAATATGTTGTAGATAAATAGCTCACGTTGTAGCGCCCTGTTTCAATACGTTCCTAGAGAAAGATTAAGTTGAAAGATATTGTAAGCAATGATGCAGACTAGGTCCGTAGTCCGAGGAGTGTCCTCACTGCTACACAGAAGGCTTACATCTTTGATGCACCGCTCGATGTGCAAACCCCTACAACGTCGTCTGTGGATGTTGTGAACACCTGACAGACACATCCTGATGACTACTTGATAGTTTAGTGCACCATACTTTACGGCATAGAATCGGGATTCCAATGACATTTTGAACGCCATAGAACATATGAGATGTTCCAAGAGCTGAAATTGGGATTTCAGGCTCATGCCCGTGTTGAGAGGTGTGAGACCTCTGACAAGTTCTTTTGCCAACAAGATGGAGGAGAATAGCTCAGCTAGTGAGCATGTGCTCAGAATGTCTGGGTGCTACAATCACTTAAATCAAGTGGGAGTTAAACTTCCAGATAAGATAGTGATTGATAGAGTTCTCTAGCCACTATCACTAAGCTACTAGATCTTCGTGATGAACTATGACATGCAAGGGATGGAGTTGATCCCGGAGCTGTTCGCGGTGCTTAAGACCGCAAAAGGTAGAAATCAAGAAGGAGCATCAAGTGTTGATGGTTTAACAAGACACTGGTTTCAAGAAGGGCAAGGCCTAGAAGGGAAACTTCATGGATGGCAAACCAGTTGCCGCTCCATTGAAGGAACCCAAGGTTGAACCCAAACCCGAGACTAAGTGCTTCTATTGTAAGGGGAACGGTCACTGGTAGCGGAATTACCCCAAATGCATGGTAGATAAGAAGGCTGGCAACTTCAAAGTATATACGTGTTATTAATGTGTACCTCACTAGTACTCCTGGTAGCACCTGGGTATTGGATACCGATTCAGTTACTATTATTGGTGACTTGAAGCAAAAGCTACGGACTAAACGGAGACTGGCTAAGGGCGAGGTGACGATGTGTGTTGGAAGTGTTTCAAAAGTTGATGAGATCACCATCGCACACTCCATCTGCCTTTGGGATTAGTATTGAACCTAGATAAATGTTATGAGGTGTATACGTTGAGCATGAATATGATTAGATCATGTTCATTGCAATACGGTTATTCATTAAATTAGAGAATAATGGTTATTCTATTTACAGGAATGATACCTTTCATGGTCATGCACCCTATGTGAATGGTTCATTGAATCTCGGTCGTGGTAATACACATGTTCACGCCAAAAGATGTAGAGTTAATAATGATAGTACCACTTTCTCATGGCACTGCCGCTTAGGTCATATTAGCGTAAGATGCATGAAGAAACTCCATGTCAATGGATGTTTGGAGTCACTTGATTTTGGATCACTTGGCACATGTGAGCCATGCCTCATGGGCAGGGTGACCAAGAGCCCGTTTTCAGGTACAATGAAACGGGCAAGTGACTTGTTGGAAATCATGCATGCTGATGCGTGTGATCCAATGAGAATTGAAGCGTGCAGTGGATATCGCTATTTTCTCATCTTCACTGACGATTTGGGTAGATATAGGTATATCTACTTAATGAAGCACAAGTCTGAAATGTTTGAAAAGTTCAAGCAATTTCAGAGTGAAGTTAAGAATCATCATAACAATAAGATCCTGTTCCTACGATCTAATCAAAAGGGGATTTTCCGAGTTATGAGTTTGGCAATCACTTAAGACATTGTGGAATTGTTTCACAGTTGAAGCCACCTGGAACACCACAAGGTAATGGTGTGTCCAGACATCGTAATCGAACCCTATGAGATATGGTGCGATCCATGATGTCTCTTACCAATCTACCGTTTTCATTTTGAGGTTATGCGTTAAAGACAGCTGCATTCACTTTAGATAGGACACCATCTAAGTCTGTTAAGATGACGTCGTATGAACATTGGTTTGGCAAGAAACCAAAGTTGTCGTTTCTTAATGTTTGGGGCGGCGATGCTTAAGGCTTCAGCTGAAGAAGGTCGAACCCAAAGCGGACAAACACATCTTCATAGGATACCCAAAGGTGACAGTTGGGTATACCTTCTATCTCAGATCCGAGGGCAAATTGTTTGTCTCTAAGAACGGGTCCTTTCTCGAGAAGGAGTTTCTCTCGAAAGAATTGAGTGGGAGGAAGATAGAACTTGATGAGGTTGTCAAACCTTTACTTCAACCAGAGAGTGATGCAACACAGAAAGATGTTCTCTGTGGCGCCTACGTCTGTTGAATAGGAAGTTAATGATAGTGATCATGAAGCTTCGTATCAAGTTGCTATCGAACCCCATAGGTCGACAAGGATATGTACTACTCCTGAGTGGTACAGTAATCTTGTCTTGGATATCATGTTGTTAGACAACAATGAACCTACGAGCTATGGAGAAGCGATGGTGGGCCCGTATTCCGACAAATGGTTAGAAGCCATGAAATCCGACATAGGATCCATGTATCAGAACAAAGTATGGACTTTGGTGGACTTGCCCGATGATCGGCAAGCCATTGAGATAAATGGATCTTTAAGAAGAAGACAGACGTGGGCGGTAGTGTTACCGTCTATGAAGCTCGACTTGTGGGAAAGAGTCTTTTCACAAGTTCAAGGAGTTGACTACGATCAGAATTTCTCACCCGTAGCGATGCTTAAGTCCGTCGGAATCATGTTAGCATTAGCTGTATTTTTCGATTATGAAATCTGACAGATGGATGTCAAAACAAGTTTTCTTACCAGTTTTCGTAAGAAAAAGTAAAAGGTTTTGTCGATCCTAAGGATGCTAAAAGGTATGCTTGCTCCAGCAATCCTTCTATGGACTAGAGCAAGCATCTCGGAGTCGGAATATATGCTTTGGTGGAGTGATCAAAGCTTTTAGGTTTATACAATGTTTGTTAGAAACTTGTATTTACAAGAAAGTGAGTGGGAGCACTACAACATTTCTGATAAGTATATGTGGATGACATATTAATGTAGAATTTCTAGAAAGCATAAACGGTTGTTTGAAGAGTAATTTTCAAAGGAAGGCCTGGATAAAGCTGCTTACATATTGGGCATCAAGATCTATAGAAATAGATTAAGATGTTTGATGATACTTTCAAAGAACGCACACCTTAACATGTTTTTGAAGGAGTTCAAAATAGATCAGTCAAGGAAGGGGTTCTTACCTGAGTTGTAAGGTGTGAAGTTGAGTAAGACTCAAAGATTGACCACGGCAGAAGAAAGAGGAAGGACGAAGGTCGTCCCCTATGCTTTTGTCATAGGCTCTATACGGTATGCCATGCTGAGTACCGCACCTGATGTGTGCCTTGCCACATGTCTGGCAAGAGGGTACAAAGGTGATCTAGGAGTAGATCACCAGATAGCGGTCAAAATTATCCTTAGAGGAATAAGGAAATGTTTCTCGGTTATGGAGGTGATAAAGAGTTCGACATAAACAGTTACGTCGATGCAAGCTTAACACCTATCCGGATAGCTCTGAGTAGAGATACCAGATACGTATAATGGAGCAATAATTTGGAATAGCTCCAAGTGGAACATGGTAGCAGCATCTACGATATAAAGTTTTGTGAAATACATAGGGATCTGAATATGGCAAGACCCGTTGACTACAACCTCTCTCACAAGCATAACATGATCAAACCCGGAACTCATTGAGTATTAATCACATAGTGATGTGAACTAGATTAGTGACTCTAGTAAACTCTTTGGATGTTGGTCACATGGGGATGTGACCTATGAGCGTTAATCACATGGCAATGTGAACTAGATTATTGACTCTAGTGCAAGTGGGAGATTGTTGGAAATATGCCCTAGAGGCAATAATAAATTAGTTATTATTATTATATTTCATTGTTCATGATAATCGTTTATTATCCATGCTATAATTGTATTGATAGGAAACTCAGATACATGTGTGGATACATAGACAACACCATGTCCCTAGTAAGCCTCTAGTTGACTAGCTCGTTGATCAATAGATGGTTACGGTTTCCTAACCATGGACATTGGATGTCATTGATAACGGGATCACATCATTAGGAGAATGATGTGATGGACAAGACCCAATCCTAAGCCTAGCACAAAGATCGTGTAGTTCATTTGCTAAAGCTTTTCTAATGTCAAGTATCATTTCCTTAGACCATGAGATTGTGCAACTCCCGGATACCGTAGGAGTGCTTTGGGTGTGCCAAACATCAGAACGTAACTGGGTGGCTATAAAGGTACACTCCAGGTATCTCCGAAAGTGTTTGTTGGGTTGGCACGAATCGAGACTGGGATTTGTCACTCCGTGTAAACAGAGAGGTATCTCTGGGCCCACTCGGTAGGACATCATCATAATGTGCACAATGTGACCAAGGAGTTGATCACGGGATGATGTGTTACGGAACGAGTAAAGAGACTTGCCGGTAACGAGATTGAACAAGGTATCGGGATACCGACGATCGAATCTCGGGCAAGTACAATACCGCTGGACAAAGGGAATTGAATACGGGATTGATTGAATCCTCGACATCGTGGTTCATCCGATGAGATCATCGTGGAACATGTAGGAGCCAACATGGGTATCCAGATCCCGCTGTTGGTTATTGGCCGGAGAGTTGTCTCGGTCATGTCTGCATGGTTCCCGAACCCGTAGGGTCTACACACTTAAGGTTCGATGACGCTAGGGTTATTAGGAAGACTTGTATGTGATTACCGAATGTTGTTCGGAGTCCCGGATGAGATCCCGGACATCACAAGGAGTTCCGGAATGGTTCGGAGGTAAAGATTTATATATGGAAAGTTGTTGTTCAGGTTCCGAGAAAAGTTCGGTTTTTTCCGGTATTGTACCGGGAAGCTTCCGGAAGGTTCCGGAGGATTCCGGAGGGGTCCCAAGGTCCGGAAAAAGTTCCACCACGTCCAATACAGTTGCATGGGCTGTAGGGGGGCGCCCTAACCTTAATGGGCCAAGGGCACCAGCCCCCCCAAGGCCCATGCGCATGGGAGAGGGGAAACCCTAAGGGGGAGGGCATCCACTTGACTTGGGAGGCACTCCTCCCCCCCTTGGCCGCCCCCAACCCTAGATGGGATCTAGGGGGGCTGGCCCCCCTCTCCCTCCATCTATAAATAGTGGAGGGGTGGGAGGGCGGCCACACCCTTGAACCTGGCGCAGCCCTCCCTCCTCCTACCTTCTCCTCCTCCTCCATGGTGCTTGGCGAAGCCCTGCCGGAGAATCACAAGCTCCTGCACCACCACGCCGTCGTGCTGTTGGACTTCTTCCTCTACCTCTCCCTCCTCCTTGCTGGATCAAGGCGTGGGAGACGTCTCCGTTCCGTACGTATGTTGAACGCGGAGGTGCCGTCCGTTCGGCGCTAGGATCATCGGTGATTTGGATCACGACGAGTACGACTCCATCAACCCCGTTCACTTGAACGCTTCCGCTTAGCGATCTACAAGGGTATGTAGATGCACTCTCCTTCCCCTCGTTGCTAGATTACTCCATAGATTGATCTTGGTGATGCGTAGAAAATTTTAAATTTCTGCTATGATCCCCAACAGGGTATTACCTCCATCAAGAAGGCCCGAACCTGGGTAAACATCGTGTCCCCTGCTTCCTGTTACCATCCGCCTTAGACGCACAGTTTGAGACCCCCTACCCGAGATCCGCCGGTTTTGACACCGACACCAACCTTTTCCATCATTCGGACTTTTAGCACTCCCTCCGTCCCAATATAAGTGTCTCAACTTGAGTTGAGACATTTATTTTGGGACGAGCAATGCTAGACGCATGGGGGTTTACTTGAGGATTTTACGGGCTAACTGAATTGGACCAATAGAATTGAAAATTAGAGGAGGCTGGGCCCCACCCCGTCTGAAAATCAGGGAGGGAGAAATATTAGGCCCTTCCCAGTGCTCCACGATGTACTAGTGCTAAGGGTGCCACATAGGCAGAAAAATGATGTGGCAAAGCAATTAAAGAGGAGATAAAACATTATGTGACCCCAATAAAAACCAATGCTAAGCACGTGAACCTAGGCAAAAAGACTACCAACCAATACATGAAAGAGTTTGTTACTAAATAATTAAATAGAGGAGGCTTAGCTACAAAACCTAAGCATCGATGCATTAGGGACATTAGTTGCTAAGCATTTTAATACACTTAGCATCCCACTTTAGCACCAATGCATTGGGAGAGGTCTTAGTTAGTTGAAGATCTTGTAAAACCCCGTAACACGTCCGTGTGTGTAGTATTATTCTTTTGGGACGGAGGGAGTACATTTTACGTTGATATTACATCCTCGGAAGTGAATGGGGGTTAGTTACACTGATCTTTGCCAATATGGATTATCAATAATGCTAAACATACAAAGAGTTACACGTAATTACATGTTGATTATGATTTTTTCCATCTATTGACCAATCATAAACTTGCCCCCCTGATTTTCAAGGGGGTGGGCCGCCTCGCCACCTATTGACCAATCAAATTAACCCTCTTTGTAAAAGCTTGTAACTCGTTTGTACGTGTAGCATTACTCGTGGATTATTTACAGCCTCTTTCCTTTCTACAGTAAGCCATATCAAAATAGTTCCACGAGGACTCCTGACCCCCGCGTCGCCTAGCTCTGCCGACTCGGGGGGAACCAGCCGCCACCGCTAGGCCTCCATCCTCCCTTCCTCTCCGCGTCTCCGCCGCCAGAGGGTTCGCCCGCGAAGGCTGTGAAGGCTCAGTGAAGGTGGCGTAGGGCGGCCCCGACATGGCGTCGTGGCGTGAGATCTGGCTCGGGTGGCGTCCTTGCTCGTGCCGGCGGTGGCAGTCAGCGACGCGCGCGGCGATGGATGTGCGGCTGTGGCCTCAGATGGAGCTCCAGGGACGGAGGCGCGCGGGATGCAGCGGCACGGTGGGCGTCCAGCTTGCGGCTGTACGGGCTTGATCTAGGCCCGTGCGCGGGCCTGCAGGTTGGCGCATATGGTGGTCAGCGCGGAGCTCGGATGGTGCGTCGCCGAGGTGGCCGCCTCGAGCGGTACAGCATGGTTGGGTTGGAGGCTCAGGCCGTGGTGGATGCAGGGTGCAGGGTCCGATCTGGTTTCTGCAGGCATGTTGTTCAGGAGGCTTGCTGGTGGCTCGGCGCAACATTGGCGTGCTCATTGTGTTGGGGGTGTGCAGTCCAGTGGAGGTACGGGTCGACCTCGACCGGCTGCGTGGGAGTGGTTGTCCCGGGTGAAAGCCTGGCCGGTGCTCGCTGGTCGGTGGTGGCGGCGCCCGTGGGCGTCGCTATCCTCCTTGGATGCGTCATCGGGATCTACACATCCTCTACTTCTGCATCAAGTTCTTCGGGTGAAAGCCCAGATCCTGCTACAGGGTCGGGCGGTGGCGTTGTCTTCAACGTCGTTTTCCCTCTTTAGGGCTTCGTCTTGAAGACCTTGATCCCATGGGTGCTTCCCTATAGCTGGACATGCATGGTGACTTCTGTGGCCGGCAGTGAGCAATATTGGAGGCATGGTATTGGTTGTGGTAGTCGGCTCTTCTCGGACGTATCCGTGGGCTGCCTCGGCTATTTGTTTTTGTGAAGTCAAAGCTGTGGTGGCAGGGCTCCGGTAATGTACGGTGACGCGCGACAGATGGTTCGTTCGGCAATCTTCCGTGATGACCCCTAACCATAGTGTCCACTTCGTGAGGCTTCTACTGCTTATTTTGTTCCCTATCCAGAAGTATGTAAACCTCGGGAGACCCTGCAGTGGCGAAGCGAGGCACCGGACAATGGGTGTATATATTTTCCTAAAAATCATAAAGTTACTAGAGATTTTAATTTCTCGATGCCTATATGTGTTGACTTCATTTTTTGGCATGCATGATAAGGTTCTAAAAGCTACCTCAAATGAAAAAAATGCTCAACATAAAAATTCTTTCTCTCCTCTAGATGAACAATTCAATGTTTAGAATCACCTCAATCCAAGTCTGTGTGCAAATTCTACAACCAAAACAGACCGACCTGACCCTAACCAAAACTTAGCGCCCGACCCCAGACACTCATGCCCAATTCATCGTGTGAGTTTTTCTACCCCCAAGATGGCCTCTACTGGAAGTGTCCAACATGAAAATTGTCGCCATAGTTGTGGCGCAAAACTTTGTTTTTTGGATCATCTCCATCCGAGGTCATATGCAGCCCTGAGAGCTAATATACATGCGCCTGATTTCAGACATTATGTAATACATGTCTGGTACATGTTGTCGGTTATTCGGCCACCAAGATCGCTTCGAAAAAACTTTCAACATGAGAAGTCTTCAGCCCGTCGAACTGAACAACTTTTTTTTACTTTGGATCATATCCAAGGTCGTATGCGGCCCATGGGTCCCCAAAGCTGAATTGGACAACGGCACTAATGATACGCTAACATCAGTAATTACCCTAGTGTTGACAAAATTGTTGTTGAATGCACGAATAACAAAAATGTAAGATCAGTATTAACTTATTTATACTAATTTTTTTACTTTAATTTTTTTACTTATTTTTCATATAGTTCTACCAACATATAATTTGAAATAAAATATTTTTCTCTATATTTATCATAATTAATCACATTATTATTTCAAGACTTATTAAAAAACCCACCTTAAATTTGAACAATGTCGAAAAGAGAGTAGTCATAATCTAAATTACAATGATCGTTTGTAAATTAGACTGAATCTTCTTATACTAATCAAATGGTTAAAACCGTATGTCAGGGACACATGTTTGAATCCCATAAGTAAGCCCAAGCGCTCGGTTTTTTCGGGTTTGCTCGGCCCGATCTTTTCGGTCTTCCAAAAATTATTTTGGCCTTCACGACTCGCCACTGTTTGATCTTCAGTCTTTATATGATCGTGTTCGGTCCCGACCAAATTTCATGGTACAACTCAGATTCATGTATATTACAGTAGTGATGCATGCAAGCCGAATTTAGACAACAGATATGTGTAATAGGTGTATGCAACCAAAAGTCGGATG
Source organism: Triticum aestivum (assembly GCF_018294505.1). NCBI lineage: Eukaryota > Viridiplantae > Streptophyta > Magnoliopsida > Poales > Poaceae > Triticum > Triticum aestivum. Next base: position 673,552,110 of record NC_057812.1, read on the forward strand.
TTCAGGCAACATGTGTATATCGTGTATTCAATAAGAATTATATTGTGCCATAAACATCTGGAGAAGACCGGGGATTGTGCTAATTATGCCACAAACAGACAAAGAATTGCACGAATACGACCCATCTCGGTTATTCGCTCATCCAGGGAAGAAGACTAATCCAACCGAAATTAGTTTGGTCTTCCAGTTTTGATAAACAATTTTAGTTTGGTCTTTATGGATTCGGAGTTTGGTCTTTGGTTTTTATACCTCGAGAAGGAACTTCCTTCGTCAAAATTAGGCTCAAGCTGCAATTCCGATTGTTGTTCTGTGCGAGTACAACTAACGCTAGAATTAGACAAGACGTTGCTGATCACGACCGAGCGATCAAGTCCCCGAAAAGCGAGGCAAAATGTACATGAGCATGCATGCATGCATGCATGCATATGCGTGTCGTTGTTGATTGTTGTACACCTCGGCTAACGCTAGTTGCTAGGGGCAGGCCGGGTTGTGTCCCGGGCCACCGTAGTAGAAGTGCGTGCCCCATCCGTCGCGCTCGTCGTAGGCCTTTTTTATGTCGTAGCAGCCGCCGTCCTCGGCCAGCGTCTGGACGGCGTCGAGCGACACGGGGGCGAGGCTGTTCCCGGCGTCGACCGTCTCGAGGTTGCGGAAGTAGCTGGCGCGGCCGAACCCCTCGGCGGCGAACCTGCCGGAGCCCATCTGCGTGGCGGTGTGCGCGCCCCCCGGGCTGGTGTTGACCACCTCGCCGCCCCACTCGACCATGCTGGCGTGGCCGGAGAGGTGCGTGAAGAGCTCGGCGGGCCAGTAGCCGACGAGCTGCGAGGCGCCGGCGTCGCCGTAGCTGAGCCACCAGTTGCCGAGCTTGGGGTCCTTCCAGATGAGGAGCGTCATGTCGTACTGCTCGCCGGCGAGGGAGGAGACCGGGGAGATGGCGGCGCCGATGGCCACGCGGGAGCTGGTCTGCACGAAGCCCGGGCACAGCGCGTTGTAGCAGCCCGTCGCCTCGTACGCGTCGCTCTGTCAGTCAGTCAGAGCAACATGCACGCAGCTGTCAGTTGCTAATTTTTTATGATCAGTAGAAGGATTAGTGGGAAGGAAGAATCGTTTGAGATTTGACTCACCGTCCAGTACGTGAAGAGCCTTGGCCTGCTGTCACCGTACAGCTCAGGGCTGACCTGACTAGAAAGAAACGTAAACTGTAAGCTTTCATGCAGGTCGATTAAGCAGCACATGCGCATGCATGCACGCAGTGCATATCATGCATGTTGCTGGAGTAGATCCAAAGTTAGCGCTGAGCTGAGTGTGTCGATTACCACAACCCATTATCATTTTTGGAGCGATTTTGTCTTGCACTGCAGCCAAGTGTACAGTCCAATTATATATATTTCTCCTTTTTCTGCGGGAATTACATACATATATTTCCCACATGCATGGATTCTTCGATAGCAGTACTATATCAAGTTGGGGTACTTCTCCATATGAATGGGTTGACCTCAAATGAAGAGCAGAGGTTAAACTAGCGGCCGTGGTACACAACGGAATCGATCTATCGAGTCGAGATGTGCACGCATTGATGGCGCCATGTGCCCGCGCTGCAGATCTCAATGATTTTTTTACCGTGCATGCAACTACAGTTACATGGATGCAGATGCAATAAGTTACTACGTACAAGGGTTAATGAACAAGTCAAGTGAGACGGATCATCGGTAAGAATCTGAGATGGAAATGGGATGGAAGAGCGGGAGTGACCTGCCAGCCGGCCTCGATGCTGTTGAGGTCGGAGCCGTTGAAGGAGCCGGAGAGCAGCCAGAGCTGCGAGAGGCTGAAGCCGTTGGGCTCCTGGATGGCCGGATCCCAGACGTTGATGGTCGCCTTGGCGCCGTAGACCTCCTGCTGCCCCACCGCCGTGTACGCGATCGCGTGCTGCACACCCGATCCGACTCACGCAAATTAATGGCAACGGACCAGTACTAGTTGCAGCAGCTAGCGGCATGGATGGATGAAAGCCATGCATCATTCACCACCCAGGGCAGCCGCTACTTATTGCGTGCCACCCACCCCGGCTAGAGCTAGCCCGCATCATTCATGCCGAGCAAGGTCGTAATTGATGGAGAAGAAATGACGAACCTCGTGGCCGTTGCCGGTGACGACGTCGGGGGCGTTGGCGGCGCGGGGTGCGCGGTCGCGGCGGTGCCGCTTGCGGCCGAAGCGGAAGAGCGACTGCCCGCCGCGCAGCACGTCCTCCGCGGTGGTCCGCCGCACGGGCACCGTGCCTTTCGGGCAGTGGCCCGCGTGGTGCCACGTCTGCCACGCCGCCCTGGCCCTGCTGGTGGCGTTGCCCGACGCCGCCGCGCTAGCACGGAAGGTGGCGGTGGCGGTGGCGGAGGCGGGCATGGGGCGCGGCGGCGCGCTCTGGATCCTGTGTTTCCTGAGGAGCGGGTGGTCCATCGCGTGCTGCTTGTGCCGGGGCACGCAGTCGATGGTGTCGCCGTCCATGCTCTGCTCCCATCACCAGTTCACCACATACATATTATGGAAAGTTGTGATAGGAGATGGGACTGTGTGGGAGGGAAGTGATGGAGTACCTGTATGGTGCGGAGTGCCGGCTTGTTGGCGCGGTCCAGATGCTGCTGGATCCGTGCCATCTTGGGCGACGACGGTAGAGCCGCACAGGTGCAGTCGAGGAGGAGGGGGAGGAGGAGGAGGGAGACAAGGAGGTGAAGATGATGAGGCTGGCCATGCCGCCTCCTCTTCTTCATGGCCGTGTGCGTCATGCATGAATGTACGCACCGGGCGCGTAAATGGGGAGCAGGGGATGGGGGAGGAAGGTGTGGCTAGAAGAAGATGTGGGAGTGGGAGCATGTCACTCACTCACGTACCTTTCCTTGGATCCGAGCCATGGTGATGATGAGCGCTCAGCAAGTGCAAGTGGGTGGAGCTGCTGCGGAATAAATTGGTTTGGAGGACTGCATTTGATGTTGACCACCTACCCTGCTGCGCACGAGTTTAATATCCCTGGCTGAGCCGGCGCCTCGGCTCGGCAGGACACCACCGTCAGTGACCTCTCTCTTCTGTACTACCTACACGCAACGCCAACCCCGCAAGTATTTGAACCTCGGGCCATCCTGCCTCGAACGTTACTTTGTAATGAGATGCACTGCCGTTGTTTTTAAACGAAGGCTTAGAAAGAGCCTGATTTTGAATTAACAAAGTCATCAACAGGTCAGAATTACATAACAACAACTTAACGAAAAGCAAAAGTAAAGATACAAAGTGCTCAGTACTAGAACAACTCAAAGGTAACGTGTTGCGGTCGAGAGCACACAACCCGTTGCCAACGATGCGCTACGCCAACACCAGCTACCTTACTAAGGCTACGTGAGGAGGGCACCACCATTCTTGTATTATGCTGTCGACTACCACCAAAGGACCAAAATCAGAACAAAAAATAATCTGACTCCGCCGCCACAAAGGTCCACTACCGTTTCATCCAGGCTCGACGGGTGTCGCACCGACGGCCGGCGGAATGGTTCTCCCTAGAACCCACATCTAAGTGCCCAAGTTACCAAAGGAGAGACAACAGGAGCAGACCTGCATGAAACGAAAAACCGAGCACCCAAGCAACATCGCCTGTAGTGGCAAGGTAGAATGTCAGACAGGAGTTGTCGAACGAAGGTGATGAAACCACGGAGAAAGCCAAGAGGGGGCAGCACCATGCGTCGGGTGAGGATAGGAATCACTGAAGCCCAAGGCATACTACCGGCACTGTGGAAGGGTCCCCGATCGCCTTGCACCAGCTGATGAAGCTATGTACCTAGGGTAGGCTCATAGGCCTGACCTAGACGCCCTCCCCAAGGACATCACCCTAAAGCCAGAAGCATTCAAAGGGTACCATCATCCACTCGACCAGAGACATTCCACTCGAAAGAATCAATGTCACTCAACCGTCACAGAAATCACTCGACAAACAGAAGATCTAAAGTCACTCCACACAGCAACGGTCGGGTGTTTACTCATAGACTTAACTATCATTTATAGCACTTTAATACAGGCGTTACATGTAACGCTCCTTCTTTATGTACATTGAACCCCGCGTAACGGAGGGGAGCTGGGGTCCTGGCGCACTCTATATAAGCCACCCCCTCCTCCGGGACAGGGGTTCGCATCTATTGTAAACTCACACACACACATACAATCCAGTCGACCGCCTCCGGGCACCGAGACGTAGTGTTGTTACTTCCTCCGCGAAGGGCCTGAACTCGTAAACTCGTGTGTACAACTACTCCATAGCTAGGATCTTGCCTCCTCATACCTACCCCCATTCTACTGTCAGTCTTAAATCCACGACAGTTGGCGCCCACCGTGGGGCAAGTGTCTTAGCAGTTTGTTGGAGAAGTTGCGATTCTTCCGATTCCCGTCATCATGGTTTCCGGCGGAGGATTGGCTGAAGGCCACGAGATCCGTCTCGGCGCGCTCGTCTTCATCACCGACGACTCCGCTTGGCTCCACGAGGCTCCACTCGACGTCGAGGCACTCCCCGTCTGCGAGGCAACACACTTCCGCACATGCGTCCGTGCTACCTCTTGAGCTTGCGTTGGTTTTCCCTGAAGAGGAAGGGATGATGCAGCAGAGTAGCGTAAGTATTTCCCTCAGTTTTTGAGAACCAGGGTATCAATCCAGTAGGAGGCCACTCTCAAGTCCCTCGTACCTGCACAAAACGATAGCTACTCGCAACCAACGCGATTAGGGGTTGTCAATCCCTTCACGGTCACTTATGAGAGTGAGATCTGATAGATATAATATTTTTGGTATTTTTGGTATGAAGATGCAAATTGAAAAGTAAAGGAAAACTAAAAAAGCAAAACAAGATTAAAGTGATGGAGATTGATATAATGAGAATAGACCCGAGGCCCATAGGTTTCACTAGTGGCTTCTCTCAAGAGCATAAGTATTCTACGGTGGGTGATCAAATTACTGTTGAGCAATTGACATAATTGAGCATAGTTATGAGAATATATAGGCATGATCATGTATATAGGCATCACGTCCATGACAAGTAGACCGAAACGATTCTGCATCTACTACTATTACTCCACTCATCGACCGCTATCCAGCATGCATCTAGAGTATTAAGTTAAAATCAGAGTAACGCTTTAAGCAAGATGACATGATGTAGAGAGATAAATTCATGCAATATGAAATAAACCCCATCTTGTTATCCTCGATGGCAACGATGCAATATGTGCCTTGCTGCCCCTTCTGTCACTGGGAAAGGACACCGCAAGATCGAACCCAAAGCTAAGCACTTCTCCCATGGCAAGAACTACCAATCTAGTTGGCCAAACCAAACGGATAATTCGAAGAGACTTGCAAAGATAACCAATCATACATAAAAGAATTCAGAGAAGATTCAAATATTATTCATAGATAGACTTGATCATAAACCCACAATTCATCGATCTCAACAAACACACCGCAAAAAGAAGATTACATCGAATCGATCTCCACAAGAGAGGGGGAGAACTTTGTATTGAGATCCAAAAAGAGAGAAGAAGCCATCTAGCTACTAACTATGGACCCGAAGGTCTGAGGTAAACTACTCACACTTCATCGGAGAGGCTATGATGATGTAGAAGCCCTCCGTGATGACTGCCCTCTCCGGCGGAGCTCCGGAACAGGCCCCAAGATGGGATCTCGTGGATACATAAAGTTGCGGCGGTGGAATTAGGTTTTTGGCTCCTTTTCTGATCGTTTGGGGGTACGTAGGTATATATAGGAGGAAGGAGTACGTCGGTGGAGCTCCGAGGGGCCCACAAGGCAGGGGGCACGCCCTAGGGGGGGGCACCCTCGTGACCGCCTCTCTGATGCCTTGGCTGTTGGAAATATGCCCTAGAGGCAATAATAAATTGGTTATTATTATATTTCCTTGTTCATGATAATCATTTATTATCCATGCTAGAATTGTATTGATGGGAAACTCAGATACATGTGTGGATACATAGACAACACCATGTCCCTAGTAAGCCTCTAGTTGACTAGCTCGTTGATCAATAGATGGTTACGGTTTCCTGACCATGGACATTGGATGTCGTTGATAACGGGATCACATCGTTCGGAGAATGATGTGATGGACAAGACCCAATCATAAGCCTAGCACAAGATGTGTAGTTTGTATGCTAAAGCTTTTCTAATGTCAAGTATCATTTCCTTAGACCATGAGATTGTGCAACTCCCGGATACCGTAGGAGTGCTTTGGGTGTGCCAAACGTCACAACGTAACTAGGTGGCTATAAAGGTGCACTACGGGTATCTCCGAAGGTGTCTATTGGGTTGGCACGAATCGAGACTGGGATTTGTCACTCCGTGTAACGGAGAGGTATCTCTGGGCCCACTCGGTAGGACATCATCATAATGTGCACAATGTGACCAAGGAGTTGATCAAGGGATGATGTGTTACAAAACGAGTAAAGAGACTTGCCGGTAACGAGATTGAACAAGGTATCGGGATACCGACGATCGAATCTCGGGCAAGTATCGTACCGATAGACAAAGGGAATTGTATATGGGATTGATTGAATCCTTGACATAGTGGTTCATCCGATGAGATCATCGTGGAGCATGTGGGAGCCAACATGTGTATCCAGATCCCGTTGTTGGTTATTGACCGGAGAGTTGTCTCGGCCATGTCTGCATGACTCCCGAGCCCGTAGGGTCTACACACTTAAGGTTCGATGATGCTAGGGTTATAGGGAATAGATGTACGTGGTTACCGAATGTTGTTCGGAGTCCCGGATGAGATCCCGGATGTCACGAGCAGTTCCGGAATGGTCCGGATGTAAAAATTTATATATGGGAAGTCATCATACGGTCACCGGAATAGTTCGGGGGGTTACCGATATGGTACCGGGACCACCGAAGGGGTTTCGGGGGTCCACCGGGAGGGTCCACCTGCCCCAGAGGCCCCTATGGGCTGTGTGTTGAGAGGGACCAGCCCCTTAGTGGGCTGGGCGCCTCCACCCTAGGGCCCATGCTCCTAGGGTTTGAGGGAACCCTAAAGGGGGGCGCCCCCTTGCCTTGGGGGGCAAGGCAACCCTCCTGGCCGCTGCCCCCTCCTCAGATTGGATCTGAGGGGGCCGGCCCCCCTCTCCCTTGCCCCTATATATATGTGGGGGGTGGGAGGGCAGCCGCACCCAAGTTCTGGTGCAGCCCTCTCCCCCTCCCAAGTCCTCCTCCTCTACCGCGGTGCTTGGCGAAGCCCTGCAGGATTGCCACGCTCCTCCTTCTCCACCACGCCATCGTGCTGCTGCTGGATGGAGTCTTCCCAACCTCTCCTTCTCCCCTTGCTGGATCAAGGCGTGGGAGACGTCACCGGGCTGCACGTGTGTTGAACGCGGAGGCGCCGTTGTTCGGCGCTTAGATCGGAATCAACTGTGATCTGAATCGCTGCGAGTACGACTCCTTCATCCGCGTTCTTGCAACGCTTCCGCTTAGCGATCTACAAGGGTATGTAGATGCACTCCCCTTCCCCTCGTTGCTAGATTACTCCATAGATTGATCTTGGTGATGCGTAGAAAATTTTAAATTTCTGTTACGATCCCCAAAATTGGCGTAGGGTCCAAGTCTCCTGGATCACGTTCGGTGAGAAAATCACGTTCCTGAAGGTTTCATTCCGTTTGGACTCCATTTGATATTCCGTTTCTTCGAAACACTGAAATAGGCAAAAAAACAGCAATTCTGGGCTGGGCCTCCGGTTAATAGGTTAGTCCCAAAAATAATATAAAAGTGGAAAATAAAGCCCAATATAGTCCAAAACGGTAGATAATATAGCATGGAGCAATCAAAAATTATAGATACGTTGGAGACGTATCAGTCCGCGGCATCCTTCTTGGACAGCCATCGACTCAGTATCAGTCGGCTCCTACGGCAACCTCGCTTTCCGTTGTTCGCCGGCGTCAGCGATCCGGTCAGTCGCGGCTTCAGCTGTGGGTGAGACATGCGGTGGCCCGCCAATCGGCCACCCCACAAATCACGGCGATCGAGCCCGATGAAACTATCTACGGCCTGTTTGATCTTTTGACTGGCTCCGTCGAGAATGCATCCGAGTGCGACAACAGCGACCCCGCAGCGGAAGTCTTGATGGTCAATGGATCACGCATTCCTCCAGGCTTCCCCCGTGAAGACGGTGGCGATGGCGTCGGTGACCCATCACATGTCCACGAGGAGTACCGCCCCGAACCCCTCTCTTCCAGCGGAGGGAAGATTTTCGCCGCTGTAATATGGATGCACTTCACACTCCTATCGTTGGAGAGACCCCCGAGGCCCAGGCCTTGGAGGAGGCGCGCCTAGCCAACTTGGCTGAGCGCACTCGACTGGAGAACCTCCAGCGCGCACTCGACAAGCATGCTCGGTAGTGGATTCCTGAGTCCAGTCGACGACAACTTTTTCCGCCTCCGACTCAGGTATACCAAACTCCGATCCAGAATCTCACAGCTGCAGCTCGAATAGCAGAGTCAATTCAACCTTCCCAGTTAGAAGCTGGCTGAGGTTTGATGCAGATCCGGGCTTTACTCCGGGCAGCAAGAGAGCAGAATACATCAGTATCTCAGTCGCGGAATAGGATTCATAGCAGATCTGTGGTGGCAGATATTGTCCAATCTGCTCACATCCCAAGGTCGCCTCCGCGGCGTGAGGGATGTGGGCACCAGCAAGATCAATACAGGAACCGTGAGCAGATGACCATCGACTCGACGACCATGATCGTCGTTGAGTGCCCACTCCTCCTCCGAGGAGTGGGTCATACGCGCCTCGGCGGCAAGATGACAGGCGCCCCCACAGCGGCGAACGAAGAATTCCGGTCAACCCCAGAGAGCTAGGCTTTAATGCAAGATCTATTCTCGTTCAAGGTCTGGTTGATAGGAACAGAGCTCACAGAGAAGGCCATGATAGGGATTATCCGACTAGAAGTAGGGTAAACGTTTCAGGACCCGAGTGTTTCAGCAGAGCCATCAGAGCAGCAGTGATTCCCCCCAACTTCAGGTTGGATACTGGAGTCAGCAAGTTCACCGGCGAGTCCAAGCCAGACACTTGGCTTGAGGACTACAGAGTGGCTGTGCAGATTGGTGGTGGCAATGATGATGTGGCCATGAAGCACCTTCCCTTGATGTTGGTGTGATGCCCGGATAATTAGGCTACAGTAATCCCACATTAACGATGCCACGTCACCACGGTTACTATTGTTAATCTCGCGTTAGTTAAAAACTGATTCGAAATTCAAATTCAAAAATATGTCAAACAACAAAAGTTTTCAAAAGTTGTAACAAAAATGTTCGGGCGGTGCTAAATATAACAAGGGTAATTATAGTAAAGAAAACACAATTTTATAAAATCCTTAAATGCGTTAAAATTAATTAAAACAGAAAAGGAAAAGAAATAAAAGAAAAAGAAAATACAAACAAAAAAAGGAGAGAAAAGCCCCCCCGGCCCTTTGGGCTTTGGACCATGCTGGCCACCCAGGCCACTAGGAG